>NW_027273853.1:24612500-24810000 GCF_046630095.1 Trachinotus anak | reverse complement strand
CTACTTACCACAGAGTTCCTTAGTGTCAACATTACTATCACAGCATTGAAGAGGAGCAGCAGAGGGAGTGGAAGGAAGGAAGGAAGGAAGGAAGGAAGGAAGGAAGGAAGAGGATAAGAGCAGGGTCAGAAACAGAGGAAAGGCTTTTTGCATGCAGTCACACACATGCCCGTACCCAATCCCCCACTCCCCCAGCCTACACACACACACACACACACACACACACACACACACACACACACACACACACACACACACACACACACACACACACAGACCTGGAGTTTGGCTGACAGGGAGTGATCTAACAAGGCTCTCTGACAGGAGTCTGAATCAATCCACTGCCATCATTCATGCTCAGCAGATTGTTCACTGACAGAACGGAGACCTTCCCTGGTTGACTGACCAGCAGAGAAAAAAAGCCTCTTTTAAACGTAGATCCTGCTACACTGTTGTTAAGAAGACCCCTCATTATGCCGACTGCACTTATTTACACTGAACCAAACAAACCTGGAGAAACGCTGCCCTGGTGCAATACCAGCTCTACCTTTTACACAGATGTCAATCCAGCTTGTTGACCACCTCTGCTGCTGGTGTAGAGGTAGTCTACACCATTCCATGTTAAAACCTTTTATACTGAACGGTGAGGTGGACTAAAGGCACAACATTCGTGCTATGATCAGATTGTATAAAAGAGGCTAAAGACGAGAGGCAGGAAGGAGCAGCAGGGAGGCAGAGAAGGAAGAATAAAGGAGGGAATGGAGGGAAGATGATCCAGCCAAAAGAGGGATGATCATGTAACTGATGATGGGAGAACTGGGGACTGAGGAGGAGACAGACAGAACGACTCCATCTGTTCCTCTGTTCATCTTCATTATGAATTACTGTTCTCTAAAGGCTGCACATTATATGGAACGATCTGTTCTAAGGAAAAATATGACACTAAATTAATTTCATTTCTATTCAAATACTTTTATCATCAAATGACCTTTATGTTTTATTTTGACTGTATGACCCTTGTTCGACAGCTTGATTCGATAATGGCCCATATTATCTTATTAAGCAGCAGTTTCATGCGTAGCTTCTGCCAAAATGAATCCTGATCTATCACTGTCACAGATGGGCTTTAAAAACATCCACCAAAAGTCTAGTTTTACCCAGCATTAAATGTATTTCCCTGTTTACTGTTCCTGTGTACTTTAAACTGTGTTTGGGGATGTGTGTGTAATGAGACTAATAAAGTTGCTCCGACACTTTGTTGGCTAAAATAACAGTGGCAGATTGTTTACTATCCACATGGCAGTTCCAGATGTAGACTCCTTGTTCACAGAGGAAATAAACCAGCAATTATGTTGTTCTCTGCAAGTGACACAGGCACCTAAGTTTCATTACTCCTTGGGTTTAAACTTTATCTTGCGCAATAGGATTCAGCATGTTTAGTAACATACGATTTTATCAGGGCTTCCATACCTGGGCTTCCACACAGCATCTTATGTCCGTACTGCTTTGTGCAGATTAAAGGGGCACTACTCAATCTGTGAAAATGTAAGTCTGAAAATAAAAAAGATCCCAGTGATGTCATCAAATTGTGGTTGTGGTGTTTGAAAGATATGGGCGTTTACCAGGCAAGGAGGGTCTAATGAAAGATGCAGTAGTATTGCATTATGGGAAATGTAGGATCCAGTATTTTCAGAGTTTGACATGTACAAGGGACTACAAGATGGGACATTCCAGGCTCCGTGGCACCAAAAACAACAAAAAGATTCCATGTATTATTTCATACATTTATCTACTTTGTGTGCATAATGAAAAAAGCACCTGGTACTTATCACTCTTACTACATAATCATGCTTTGAATGATTCTTCAGGTGCCACTGTTTTTTTTTTTTTTTACTTCATAGTGAGTTGAGTTGACTAAACAATAAGTCAGACTTGTGAGTTTGACCCTTCAATGGAGTTAAAATCCATTTATTAGGTACTGACAAAAAACAACAAATGCAAAAACTGGTAAAACCTCACAGAAACAAAATAAAACCAGACCAGTGGAGTTTGGACATCACCTGAGAGTTCATGCCCAATTCCTTCTCCTGCACCAGGACAATCTGGTCAGAAACAGGAGTCTTAAAAAAAAACTAAACAGTCTGATAGGGGAAGAAAGCTGGAAATGGAAGGAAACCAAAGAGTGACAGAGACAGATAGATGAAGGACTGGAAGCGAGACATTACTCAGTCTCTGCCTGCTCCATCCCTCTTCTCCATCCATCAACTTCCTGCTTTAACAGGAAACGCTTACACTGTCATTGCAGCTTTTATTTGGACCAATCAATAACCTTATCGGCTGTCACATGATAATGCTAAGGCCTGGCATGCAGCTGCCAAGTCTATTTAACTCCATCCAATGAGCAGAAACTTTTCTGACTGCATCCACTGCAGTGAGTAAGATTTATAAAGCACAACCGCCTCCAAAAGGCAAGATGGCTGACATCAGAGAATTGGCAGCACTTGCAGTTGCATGGTCCACTTACTGCACTGATTTAAAAAGGGGAAAAAAAATCTCCACTAACATCTGAGCCCGGTGGAGGACTTATGTATTGAACCTAATTCAATTCTACAACCATAAAGGTCAGCTTTTGTTCTGCTTGGTTTCATTTTATTTGAGGACCTGCAGGATTCGGAGGTTGTGTAAATTAACAGAGTCGGTCTTTTGATTACTCACATCCCACTGTGTCAGCACACTTCTCCTGATTACAGGGATGATGAGCTGATTGGCTGGTTATAAAGGGTCAATAAACTGATTGAATGAGAGCCAATCAAAATACTGTCATGGGGGGAGGAGCCAAAGAAATGTTAATGTCCTGGAGGGACAGGATGATTGATTCAAAAATAAATGATGAGAGAGAAGAAGAAAAGATGGGGTGCCTTTCCTGCAGTTTCTACTATTCTTTCATCGTCTTTTTTTTATCTCCTCTTCTTTTATGATTCTTTTATTTTGTTATTTTCATATTGAAGGTGTCACTTAATATGAAGGGCTTTGCTACAAAAGGTTCTCCATAAAAGAGCTTTAAGAACTGGATGTGACATATCCTGGCTGCAGGATAAATGACATACTGTACATTTTAAGTGTGCACCCCCCCCCCCCCCCCCCCCCCCCCACACACACACACACACACACACACACACATAAAACTGAAACTCCTGCTCCTGAGGCTGTGCAGCAGGAAAACATTTCATAATTGATAGTGAGATGTGATCAAAAGCCAAAGTAGTGTTGGAGTGAGAACACGAACACACAAGCATAAATGCACGGTATGTTGATTTTATTCATGCAGCTACACGGAGAGCAGTGTTGCATGCCGTAGGCAAACACACACACACACAGAAAAACACACATACACACACACCCCATGCAGCGGAGGTGTAGTAGTGCTGACCTGGTGTTATCAGAGTCGATGGTGTGAAACAGCTTCTCCAGCTCCTCCTCATTCAGCGTGCCATCAGAGAAGAAAGCCTGGAACTCATCCAGAGACAGCTTACCATCATCTGCAGGAGACACACACACACACACACACACACACACACACACACACACACACACACACCATTGTGAAACTGTATGTAGTAGGAAGGATCCTCTGAATTAGTCCTGAGCTCCATCAAAGATCTCGGGATAGGAACACTCAACACACCGTATAAACACGTACAAACACAACTTAGAATACACTTCTCTGTCACTGCAGTGAGGTGAGACGTTAAAACACTGGAGGGCAGAAAAAAATGATTTTCAGAGGGGTGTTACTGACAACCTCAGAAACAAAGAGGTTCATTGCTTCTTTCTCTTTATACATCTGGGTCCCATGAGGGGCCATTATAAGCCCTTTTATGGCACCTCTGTGAAAAATGTGTACAAAATGTGTGTACATGCTGTACAAAAATATATGCCTCTTTTTCATTCTGCAGGAATTACATTCAGATTGGAGCTGTAAACAAAAAATTGTAGAGTCCAAAGTCTAATGTCATACCAGCAATAATCTTTTTTTAGATGATCAGATCTTTGATGAGCATACAGTAGCACCTTGGGATGACCACGTGTGGAGGTGTGACTAATGATAAACACAGTAACAGGCTTTTATTCTGCATCTAGCTACAACTAATACTGCAGAGTTTTGTTTAACCAATCCAACCCAGTGTGAGCTTTTCTGCGGTGGTCTGGGGGCTCTACAGCAGGGGAGTGGTTATTCACAGCTTTGACTTCATCCTCTATCTGTTTGCTAGTTTGCCTGACTGTCTGTCACACCACATGATGCAGAGCTAGATATCAAATATTAATTCCCTTGCCCTCAAAGTGTGGTTGTCCTTGAGTGTGGCTGACTGGATGCAGCAGCTTGAGCCATGGGACCACTGCAGAGAGCTGGGAAACCACAGGGACGGGAGGACTGCAGCCTCACAAAGGGCTGAATTCAAATTCAAATGTGCTGCTCTTACATCTGCCTTATATATTCCCTCTGTTGTCTCCCAGTTGCAGGATTAGGGAAGCTTATGTTTATGAATTTCTCATTTTAACACCAAGAATTGGATCATTTTTTTATTGCCCATTTTTTTCTTCTGTTGTTGTTTTCTTGCCTGTTTTCTGTTTGATTTTTTTTTCATTCTTTGACCTTCATTCCAGCACAGCCGGAGTGTGGCTGACACTCATCCAGTTTTAGTTTTGATCACTCAGAGAAAAGACTTCACACTGTTTTTGAAACAGACTAACAAACAGTCAAAACACTAAACCAAAAAAAAAAAAAAAAAAACTTTAAGGAACTTCACAACCAGAGCCAGTCACATCTTGGCTTTTCTCCTACCTCCTCCCCACCTCACTTTATACCCATTTCCCTTTTTGTCTCTCCATATATTTTATCCCCCCTCTCTTCACTCTCCTTGTTAGAGAAACAAAGCAGGAGCAAGCTCTCAGATGCTTTGCCATGTTGATTTCTGCTGCGCACAATAAGAAACACTGTCACAAATGGCTTTCTTTCAGTGACACTTGGCATAACCTTTCCACAACAGAAGGCATGTTTGTTTGAGGCGGACTTGTGAAATGCCACTTCTTGTGTTCACAGCACCAGTCACGTTGTGCCTGCTCGCCCAGACTCGACTGTTTATTCAGACTCTGCGGCCATGACTATTTCTAACCTGCCCTTCTCTGGCGCAGCAGTGAAGCAACACTGAAGGCAGAGGCACTGGTGTTTAATTCAGCAGTGACCCAATTTACTGCGTGCAGCCGGCTAGCCCGGTTAGACCCACTAAGGAATTCTCCAGTAACACACCAACCAACACACACACACACACACACACACACACACACACCACTCAAGCAAAGCAGATAGCAAGCTAACCCCATTTCCTAAAGCATGAAATACTCCCAAATTACACATGTCTAACAAAAAACTACAGCTCATCTAATCCCTGCTCTGTGCTGTTGCTCTAACACTGTTAAATACAGATGTGTTTCTTTTCTCTGCACATGATGCCCTCTCAGGCATTCAGTGTGTAGTGTGATTTAACGTGATACTTCCTTGGTAAATTCTTTTTCTTGCTTTCACCCAGCTGGGCGTGGAGGTCGGATACACAACTGCACAACAGCACATTTCAGCTGATTGAGTCCTGGTTCTGTAGCCACCAATTCACCCTGCAACTCATTTAACAGAGCCCCACTGTAAATTATGTACAACAACCCTGGCAAACACCCTCTCCTCACTAACCTCTTAAACTGGCAACAGAGGAGGTGAGGCAACATCCAAGAGCATCCCAACTCGTCCAAATGAGACACTGTAGATTTGCTGAAACTACTATTATTCTAGTGTCCCAAAGGGTTAATGGAGGGAAATCACTTTGATGCAAAGGAAATCACCCACACTGCAAAAACCTCTTCGACAACAGCAGGGCAGAGATTGGTTGCCTACAGTTGGATCGATTTCAACAGAGTGTGAAATGAATTCTGTTTTATTTTCCATATCTTCAAAATACTCGCATGCAGTGTAAATAGGCTCAACTAAGACCTGAACCTTTTGTTAAAGAGTGGGGAAAAAGAAATGTCATATTTCAGAGTCCTTGGTCTAAAGTGCATGAACTGCAAAATACATTGGGGCAAAAAATAGAAATAAAGTTAAACTCTCAATCCTTCTTCAAATAAATCCCACAATGTTGTATTATAGCAGTGGTTCTCTGTATTTTCCTACTGTACCTGATTCCAGTCAGTTTTCACCATGTAGTTTGGGCTGTGTTGTATATGTGATGTTAAGCAGCCAGAGCCACACAGCGGTGGAAAACAATCAAGTACAGTATATTTCCTGAAGCAAAGATTTGAGGTACTTGTACATTACCTGAGTATTTCCTTTTCATACGACTCCGTAGTTCTACCACATAACTTATCATAAGGAAATGTACTTTTTACTCAGACAGCTTGTGGATTAAGCTCCTGTATACACAACAGCAAAATGCTATATACACATCCATGCATAATGGAACAGGACGATTTCCCTGCATAATGAGCACCTTTAGTTTTGGAACAAAATGATATGATACTGAAGATACTTATTGTTCCATTGTTAAAATTTTGAATGCGCGACTTTTACTTCTCTTATCACTGTAGTTTGGATTCCTAATAAAGCTCGACACACTGCAAGGCTGTATAACAACAGCTGAATGTCTGAATGGATAAATATTGTACAATCATGGGAAACAAAGAACAGATTTAAAAGGGAGAGGCAACAAACAGATTTTCTACCTAAGTGCTCACTCTTTGTGGCACTGATTTCGTACATGTACTTTGTGTGTATGTGTGTGTGTGTGTGTGAGAGAGAAAGATTTCCATAATTTCATCATGCTGTGCAATACAACACAAAACCTTGTGTTGATACAAAATAAAGATTCCAAATGCAGCAAACAAACAGGGAATAGAGGAGGAGACATCACGAACGTTATCAAAGCTTCACTGGGCAGTGTTGTATAAAAGAATTATGTTATAAACTGTTGGGAGCTCGTTTTAATAGTATTGAAGTAATAGTTTACATGATGGGTTATAGAAATAAATCAGGCAGGTCTTATTGTCTGCATCTTATAATATGGAGCCATCACCTGCTCTGTGTTATAATTTTTTACAGCTTTACAGTTTTCTGTTTTATGTGCTGTCCCATTGATGAATGTGTTTCTTAATTAAAACACTGGGACCAGCCCTATAAACCCAAATGTCCCTGACTGACTATGTGTTGGAGTTGAGTGATCAGGTTACATGATTGGTCATCCGAACGTCACGTGAATGAGTCATAAAGTCACAGCACTGGTTGGCTGGCCAACTGATGGAGTTTTTAAAATAAATTGGCGCACACACTTTATTAGGGGTGTGTTTAGAGCCTGCAGTGTTGCCAAGAAGAATTAGAGACTTTCTAAAAATAAAAAAAAAAAGCACCTAGCAACAAATCTGGCAATTTTTTGGACATAGAAGAAAGCAGCCAGCATGGCTGTTCGCTGTGTGAGCAACAAAATAAGAAAGATATTGTGTTGCTTCTAATTTCCTCTCTGATTGATCATTTTACGAGTAAATACAGCTGAAATCACAGGACAATCTTTGTCTCTAATCTACGTGTTTGGTGATTTTGTCAGACAACATCCTGGTTGTTAAATCAGGATTTTAGAAGTGCAGAGCAGCTGCTTGCTAAAGGCTAATTACACAATTCAATTCAATTCAATTCAATTTTATTTGTATAGCGCCAAATCATAATATACATTATCTCAAGGCACTTTACAGGGTAAGGTCAAGACCTTACTTTGTTATAGAGAAAAACCCAACAGTTCCCACAAAGAGCAAGCGCTTGGCGACAGGGGGGAGGAAAAACTCCCTTTCAACAGGAAGAAACCTCCAACAGAACCAGGCTCAGGGTGGGCGGCTGTCTGCCTCGACCGGCTGGGTTTAGGAGAAGATAAAAAAGGGGTGCGGGGAGGTCACACTTGTCTTGTTTTTTTATTTTCAGTTTGCATGTATCATTATTAGTGTGACTTTCAGTTATAGCATTCACTGAACCGGGGTCTGTGAAAGCAATTAGCAAACTTTGAAATGGCGCACTGTGTGCCACATCGGAGCAAAGGTTAAGGTAGAGAACCTGCCTGCTCTCTGACTGTTTATTTAAAACCCAATTATAATGGCTTTTTTGAGTATTTACCTCCTTTTGTCATTTTACAGCCTGCTGCTTTGTTGTAATATTCTCAAGAAAACATGTGTAAGAGTTTTTTCATATCTGGTGGAGGATATATATTTGTTATTAACAAATGTACATTTTACTTCTTAAAGAGGGCAAAGGCTATTTTCTAAATAAATCATTAATAAATTAATCAACAATTACTACATATCTCACAGAACAGTTGATTTAAAATTGGGCAAAAACAATATTTCCCCCACATTATTCAGAATGAAAGAACCGTGCTTCATTTACTAGTAATCTCACTGGTGTCATTATAACACCCGAAGGTGGTGTCAAAAACAGGATGGTATTTTCATACCTATTTTTTAATCAAAGTTATTCATTTTGAAAATACCACAAAGGAAATCATGCAACTAAAAAGCTCTTTGTTCAGCCAATAATGAAAAATGCAGATCTACATAACTGTGGTGCCATCTGTAGTACTGCAAATTACAGGTGGTGAAAATGTCATCGACGCACCCCGTCATTTCCAGGCTGTCTCACAGAAGTGAATTGATTCAAGAGCAAATCAAAATATGATTCACCTTTGTAAACAATGACATGTTTGTGCGCTTGCCGTGCGCATGATTGATTTTTAGAAAAATAAATAAATAAATTCAGAGCGAGCATCCAGCATGAAAGTCACTCATATTAAATAGACTGCAGCTACAGAAATGAATAATCTGATTTGAAATGTACTTCAAATGCTTTGTAAATCAACTTTCACTGTCCAATCATTTCACTTTGACCACATGTTCACAGCTGCATTTCATACATGAACCACAAACAAGTAATTCCTCTGCACCGCTGAGGCTGTAACCAAACCAGCGTTAGCACTACAACGAAAAAATACTGGGGACCTCAAAATGTATTAAACTTTGGAGTTTTACACACATATGTTAAAACAAACAAAAGCAGAAATAAGATAATAAATCAGCATGCTAATGCTAAACATGAATGCACACTACAAATTGTTAATCGCCAAACCCAGGAGTCTACTGTGACTTCAGTACATGGTTGGGCATGTATGAAAAATATCTCAACTCAGGTGGAGTTCACTATAGGTTTGCACTGCTGAACAATGTCAGCAGCCAATGCATGCAGCTACAGTCAGCCCAGAGGGGGAAACATGCAACCGTCAGTTCATGTGCATGACACCATTACCTATACAGCTGTTCCTGCTCTCTCTCTCTCTTTTCTCCTCTCTCCTCCCCCCAACCCCTCATTCTCCTCTTAAACCCAACCGGTCGAGGCAGACCCTCCCCCCTGTCGCCAAGCGCCTGCTCTTTGTGGGAACTGTTGGTTTTTTCTCTGTAACAAATAAGGACTCGACTTTACCCTGTAAAGTGCCTTGAGATCATGTATATTATGATTTGGTGCTATACAAATAAAATTTAATTGAACTGAATTGCAAGCTACTATCTGTCAAACAGTACTGGAGTGAGTTTTTAATACTCTATAAGTTTGCTTCCATTTTGATCACTGGCAGTGGTAACATATAAAAGTTGTTTAGACTGGAGATGGTGAGAGCTTTTTGTCAACGTCAGCCCCAGAGTACAGGGTTGTGGGGGTAATTTCTGGAGGCAGTATATTCCGGTGCAGACCTGGCCCACAGCACTCAAAAAGAAATTGGTACAATAAGATTTGTTCATTGGTTTTTAGCCAACACTGTCAAAAAACGCAGAATCATTTCAATGAGAACACTGTTGGCACAGTGAGGCGTTACTTTAAAGGGATCTGGAAAAAAATACGTCAGGACGTTCACAACCTGGCTCAACTTTTGCCGCAATGACATCCAACAGATCAATCAGTCAAATATGTGCAACTTTATTGTCCTAGTAGATTCCTTCCATTACCTCCATTCAGTGGCGTGCGGTGACCTTTATAGATAGGCAAGCAGAACCAAGCAGCCAACTACCAGAGAGTGTGACGTTGCAAAATCCTTTTTCAGGATATCACAAGAAGTGTTTTGTTGTCTGAGCCGTCACACTCATGGATTATTGAAACTGGACTTCCTGGATTGTAGTACATATTATCACCAGTATCGGTCACTGGAGGTCTTCTTGGTTTCCGGGGAAGAGAGGACCGTCACTGGACCCTTGTCTGCTTTGGTCCATACTGTAATCAAACTGGGTCTATTATGTCCAGTAATATCCCAAATCGATCCAAGCTGGCTCACTATCAGTTCTGACCACATAGTGCAACACGCAAGTGTTTGAAAAACATTCTTTCACTGTTTTGGATCATATGTGACTGTCTTT
The DNA here is from genome assembly GCF_046630095.1 of Trachinotus anak. Classification (NCBI taxonomy): domain Eukaryota; kingdom Metazoa; phylum Chordata; class Actinopteri; order Carangiformes; family Carangidae; genus Trachinotus; species Trachinotus anak. The sequence goes on along the minus strand of NW_027273853.1, from coordinate 24,799,521 downwards.
GGGGCCCCATTGGATCACTTAATCTATTAATTCATAACTCAAATTCTGCACATCAGGCTTAAGAAGGGTCTGTCTCAGATCATGTCCTCTACCTGTAGCAACAAGCCTACACTAATGCTGACCTTTGCGCTTTTTTAACACAGAGCTATTTTTGGTCTGAATGCGGCCCAAGTCTCTGGTCCAGATGAGCTCCACTCAAAAGTCGAGTCTTCAGGCTTCAGTCGAGCTTCCCCTCCTCTCCCATCACTGGGAGAGAGGCTAATCCCTGCTCTGGAACAACAGCAGTATTTTTGTATCAGCGAGTGGAGCCGAGTGGAGTCCGTTTGACCAGCGCCGAGGGAGGACATGTCTTCTCCACCAGCAAGGCAGTGCGAAAAGGGTTGAGGGTGAACACTCTGGGGCAGAGACGTCACAATTTACCACATGAGATATTCACTGATTCAGACCTTGAGCAGATGGTGTGTGTGAGCAAGAAAAAGACATAACAAGAGAAAGTGAGGGGAAGCGGTCAGAGCGGTGGACCCACTGTGCTAACTGCTCTCTCTTTTCTCACTGCAGACTAAAGAGAAGCAATTAGCACTTCCTTCTTCCTGCTGGGCTCCACATCCTGCACACAGCAGCACACAGACTGAGGAGGAACTGAGGAGACTCGACATTCCCTCACCGCTCTTTCCTTCACTGCATGTCTGAGACACACACACACACACACACACACACACACACACACACACACACACACACACACACACACACACACACACACACACACACACACACACACACACTGTCTCCACAAGTTCTTACATTATTTCAATCATGTGTTTTAAAAACTGGCATTTCCTGTTGGAGTTCCGCCCACTCTCTCCTCTCTCTCTGTCTTTCTTGCTGTTTGTCATTATTTTAGGGGTCCTATGTGATGGGTTGTCATAGCAACAAGAAGAGGGGAAATGACCAGCCTTTCATGCTCAGGATATAACCATTGCTTTCTCTTTCTGTGCACCATTAACACACACACACACACACACACACACACACACACACACACACACACACACACACACACACTGTAGTTATCTCTCATCACCATCACCTGCTTTGTCAGTGAGTGGTAGAGATTTATTTCTACAAGCTGGAATCCCTCTATTTGTCTAAATTATCTCACTTTTGGAAATAATTCTTATCAGCAGCTTGAGGTAGAGGAAGTGTGTGTGTGTGTGTGTGTGTGTGTGTGTGTGTCTGCCAGTGAGCTGTTTCATCTGATAGATGAGGAACAGGAGTGATTCTCACTGAGCTGTCAGCTCTTGTCTTTTCTCCCTATCCATCATCACAGCCCACCTGGAACACACACACACACACACACACACACACACACACACACACAATAATTTCAGATCTCACTTAGCACCCCCACAAGAAACATTGATTTAAAAAGCAGTAACAGCAGCAGTATCAGCTTCCTCAGCTGATTGGGGGCAGAGGGATCTACCTGTTGGTGTGAGTGTCGTTAAGGGGTCCTTGAGCAAGACACTGGATTTATGTATCACACCACTACTGACTGCTCTGCTTCCACAATAAGTATAAACACATATTCACAAAAACACAGGCTGCTTAGTATCCATGATTAGCAAAACACCACCAGATTAAGTAAGGCCAAAGCATTTAGCAACAATTATAAGTCAGGCATTACCTGAACTATTGGAGACAAGAAGCTCCATCTGAGACTCGGGTACAGATGTCAATTTAAAATGTTCAGCTCACTCGAGCCAGCCGTGCTCATTCTGGATCACAGATAAACCCTGACACCAGGTACCACGACAGCAGCATCACATCATCATGCCAGTGCTCTGCAAACTGGGTCATCAACTCTACTGGACTAGAAGAGTGAGCAAGCTGTCTGTTCTATTCAGCCATTCTTAACCTGGATGATGATTTGAGGGACCTTGATTTATATTCCTAAAATAAGAATGGTTTTTTGTGTGTGTGTGATTATCTGGTTTGAAATTATGAATATTTATTCATCAAAAAAATAAATGAAGTGCAGCTCCTTTTGACTTTTCAGTGCTTGTGTGATGAGAACATTTTGCACCTCTCTTTCTTGCTTTTATAGGTCACATGCTTGAATAAATCAGAGACCTTGAGCTGCTGTGTACCTCTAAAACTGCATTTAGAGTTAAACTGGTAGAATCTCTGCAGTTCTGTTTCATATGTAGGGATTTAAGAGGCCATATACCAACATAGTTAAACTACTAATCTTTAACTGAAATTAATTTAATTGTCTTATAGGCGCCACAGGCTTTGAATTTCCTACCTTCCAGACAGCATTTGGTTTCCTTTCACTTAAGTACGTTATGTAAATCAGCTTGCATGGACTTTCAGCGTACCTTATCACAAAGATACTGTATCACACTAAAAATGCCTTTGCCGTTTTTATTATTTATATTTTTAATCAGTTGCCTATTGTTGCATAAAACTCCAGTTTTTAAGAACTTTTTTTTGTCTTTATTAGCAACGGTGCAGAGGGAGATGGCAGAGAATGATAGGAAAGAGAGGAGGGGAAGAAATACGTCAAAAGGCTTCAACCAGACTCGAATCTGTGACATTGCAATTAATGAATTACTTAATTCATTTGAGAGTTCTCCTCTTTGCTGTGGTTCTTTCAATGTCACCAGCTGAAAAACACTGCATTTACAAGCAATGTTGCTGCAAAATCAGATGCAAAATACCAGTAATATCATGGACACCATGACAAGGATTGTGTGAATTTAGTTGCTTCTTGTATTTATGAGCATTTGAGGGCTTTAACAAAGAGAATGAAATTGCCCCTGCTTGCACAGGCATTTATTTTTAATGTGCTAATAATGTAACTGACTAAATAATCAAAGAAACTAAATGTTGGATGGATAACCACTGAAGAAAGTTCACCAGAAGCAAACCTTGAGCCTCTGAAAGGTGATTTTCATAGAGTGCTAGATGAATATAACCCTATGGAAATCAATCTAAAAACCTTCCAGTAATGGTCAGCAATAAAATGTCAGTGCAGGAAGACTGCTGCTATATATTTTTGGTATGCTGACAACAACTCTACAGCAGATCTGACAATAAATATAAGCTCTGTCATGTTTTAGTGCAGTTCTCCAGCACCCAGGCCCTTGAGGCAACAGTAAGACATACACAACCATCCAGCACAATTCAAATATCTAGGAATATGCACAATAGAAATTCATATGCAGTTTACGATATGTCTAAACTGAACAAGCCGCTTTGTAAGGAGCTGAAACATCACCACCCTGCTAATTTTTAATAAAAACAGAGATGTGGGTCATAATTTGTCTTAATGAGAAGGATATGATCCTTTCTCAGTGACAGACAGTTCCCTGGTGTAAACAATACGCTGTCTGTCTGTCTGGATGAAGAGATGAGCCGCAGAAAGTGATCATCAGTCACTCTTATCCATTTTCTGTCTCAGCGGAGAGTGGAATGATATGTAATCATCATCAATCTGCCGGCTGAACATAATAATGTTATTATTAGTTTGACTGCACACGACACAATGGGTACAACAGTGTGGAGAAGATGTGAGTGTGTGGTTTATATGTACATATGGGTCTGTCCTAATGATGAGTAATCATAGGTGATAGCAGATAATAGTGGCATGTCAGTGCACTAGTGAGGATGATGCATTCAGGTGCCTGCCTCTGCTGCAGATCCCACCATCTGAAACCCATTGGCAGCCTCTCCTGTTTCAATCAGCCCTTTGGGGAGCCCTCATTTGCACAAATAGTGTTTTATGGTTGCTGTTACAGCCAGAGATGCTATTTCACCAGCCAGTAATTGACTACCATTGCCCACAACGGTCTTTTTTTAATGCAGCATAATGGTGTTTAATGGCAGATAATAGAAAGTAAGCAAGCCAAACAAGGTCACTTCTGCGTGTCATGTCGGCCCTCTTTGCTGTTAATGTTATCACATGGCACCCTGGTGGCTCGGCAGATTAACAAGCTTGCCAGGGAGGATGTCCATAATGTGTTAATGCTTAGACTGATTTGTTACTATTACAAGCATCAATAACATCTTCTTTTGTTTAAAACAAAGTGCTATTGATGTGAGCAAGGAGAGGCTACTATTTAGTGCCTCTAACTACAGGGAATCATTCTCACTGGAGATAAGGGGAAAATTTATCCCTGCATGAAACAAACAAGAGGTAAATAAAAATGTTATAAATGTTATTAGCAAGTGCTTTGCAAACCTCTTCGCATAAATTGTCAAGGATACTTCACAACCCTCTAATTGGTGCAGAATTGTAGCCATAGCCTGAGAGAAGGACTGCAGGTACTAATTGTGGCTGAAAAACATTGCAAACTCCTTGTATGGCTGTCAGGTGAAAGATAAATTAATCTTACTATATAAATTTACAATCAATATTATTCTAAAATATGCTACAATTCAACAACGATATCACATAAGACAGAAACATACAATGTTTAGCAAAAATGTGGATCCAATATTTATCAGTAAACATTTATCAGTGCGGATAAATAAAGTTGTTTTGATTGATTGATTGATTGATTGATTGATTGATTGATTGATTGACAGCCAAACAATGAGCTGAAACTCGCAATAAAGCTCTGTAAAGGTGAGATACTGCAGATTCAGGTGATAATTCTCTGTCGGTTCAATGCTACAACTGACCCCTTTCACATTGTCACGTTTTCAAATGTATTATAAAAATACTGATTATAGCTAATTGAAATACAGAAGAAGTGTCTGAACCTTTAATACGACTAAGCTAGGTAACAAAAATAAAGAAATGAGAAATGCAACTGATCAATTTTACTGATGAGGAATTAGTAAAGTTATGTAAAATGAAATGAGTAATTGATTACATGCCAAGCACATTCACAGTCACATTCGAACTGACTGCTTGACAGCTTTTTTAATGCTTAGAGTATAATCAAGAGATAAAAATTAATTCTACAGTCATTTTCTGAGCCAATCCCGGTGGAGCTCAAACCTTCACATACATCAGGGAGCTCCACTCACAACAACAGCATCAGCCTCCTCATTACTGGCTGCAGCCTGTCAGCTCAACAGTCTGGGCCTCGCTTACAGTCAGAGGTTTTCAGAAGAAACGTTTCATCACAACACCCGATACTTAAACCCAATAGTTTAGTTTACAAAGAGTTTGACAGGGCCAATACTTGTCATGGCCTCAGCCAAGTAATTATTAATAGAGCTGTAGAAACGTCAAACAGGCAGAGAAAAAAAAAAAAAGACTGGAGGATGGAGAGGGGAGGGAGGGAATCCGAGAATATGTTACAGCAGGAGAGAATGAGTTGGAGGTGTATGTATGTATTCTGTATCAGTATTCTGTATAACAGCACAGACACAATGAAGGCAGTGTTGTTCCAGCATTAAGCTGGCAGTGGAGGCAGTCACAGAGTCAGATCAATGTCTGTGGGAGAGCCAGTGTAGGGACAGATGTGGACGCATCACCAGCATGCTAACTACAATCACACACTGGGCAGCATTATCCCGGCTTTGTTTGGTTCAGTGCAAACAAGCAAAGTCAGCATCATGATGGGTCTTCCTAAGAGCAATATAGCAGGATCTCAGTTTAAAATAGGTTACCGTTTGCTTCCCTTTGACCTTCTTCTACCTCTGTTTTCAACCAATACCTCAACCTTTCTGTCCTCTTTCCTACACCGACTACCAACTCCCTCCTCCTTCACTCACAACTAGTCATGAAAACCTCTCTTTTTTTATTTCCATAGGGGATTAAAATGTTTCAGGGAATCAAGGAAGATGGCATCCTCATAAAAAGAGGAGAGAGGAGAAGACAAGAGCTGAGGGATAAAAGTTTGCCCTTATTCACTTTCAGTCAGCAAGTGAAGGTGATGGACTGAAGGAGGTTGTGAGGCAGACAGTTGACACGGCTAACACCCCCCGCCCACACACACACACACACACACACACACACACACACACACACTCACAGATTTAAATAAAAAGGAATAAAGTAACTAGCACACAGGCTCGTTTACTGCCTTAACAGCAGTTCTAGATATCACTTTCTCCATACCAATTTGGAGCGCCCTTTTGTCAGCCTGCCCTCTGGGGACAATCCATCCTTTGATAAACATGAGTGTCAGTAAGGAGCAGGAGATACAGCACTGCCACCTCTGCACCATTCAATACTCCAACACACTGACACCAATAACAGTCTGTGATGGCCTCAAGTCAGCAAATCAACAGCAGGATGAGGCACGTGCAGCGTGTTTTTGTGACTGAATTTATATAAGCTGCTACCAACTGTCAGCTGAAAAGGAATTTCTGGCCTTTAACCAGACAAGTCTTGTCTTTTCATCTTGCCAGCAGTGTGATTTAAATGTAAGCTACAGAGACAGGGTGCTCAGACATACTGTTTAAAAATATATACATATGCAGACACACAGTGGGGTCCAAAAGTCTGAGAGCACTTTCCCATTCACATGAATTGAAATCTATTCATTTTGTTCATGTGCTGCTTCCTATTCAGGGTCAGTGAGGACTGGAGGATAGTGTGCATTGGTTTTGAAGAGAGAGGAACACAATGGGCCGGTCATCACTGCTGACACACTCAGAGTCTGACCTCTGTATGTTAAAAGAAAAATCCACTGAGCAAAATAATGACAGCTCCATGCAGCTCTGGGCTTTAAACCCAGGTTGTTCTCGCTGTGAAGCGATGCTGCAAACCACTGAGCCACGCCGTAATTACAATTTCTGAAATAATGTCTCTCAGGCTGAATGAAACAATTCTCCTGGTGACGTGACGTTAGCGTATGTCTGTAGGTAACAGATGTTGTACTAGATGGCAGCTGCGAGGTGAATATTAAACCTAAAATTAGTGAAATGGGAGCAGATGTGATGTGAGGGCAGAAGCATAGCTGCAGGCGAGAGGGAGGCAAATATTGAATAAAAACTGAAATCACTCTAAGCTCAGAGGTGACAGTCATGGTAAATATGTGGCAGACTGCTTCACCAAATAGAGGGTAGTTGTACAGTGTACAGCAGAGTCATGAGGGTCTTAAGGATCAGCTGGTATCAGACACTTCAAAGAACTGAAAGAGTTGGAGAAATGACAGCTACACATAAACACATTTGAACAAATTCTGTTCAAAGTTTCATGGCAATAGTTGTTGAGATATTTCAAGTGATGTGATGGACCTACTGCCATCAAGCCACCCTGCTAGCAAGGTTACACACCATTAATCAATTAATAGTTGATAATCAAAAGTAGATTGATATGTTTTCTTGACTATTTAATGGATTAAATGACTTTCAGCTGCAAACTAAACCCCCCTGAAACCCTGTCTCAATGCCCCCTGAGTGCAGATGAGGATCTGAAGCCCAACAGCTGTCCACAGTCTGTGACCAAAGTGCTGTCATCTTCTGCACAGCATTTTTTTTTTTTTTTTTTTTTCATTTTGGGAGAGGGTAATAGGAGGGTGGGGGGTTAACTTTGGTGTCATGGAAACAGCAGCCAATAAGGCCTCATGGGAGGAGAACAGAGGGATGCTGTAACCAGGGGCAACTGAGTTGTAACTAGGGTTACTATATCCTTGATCTGGGCAGAGGTAAGACTGCTCTGTCAGTGCTTTGTTGCAGAACGCTAAGATAAGGCAGGAAACCTTGTTTGGCTTGGTTCTTGACTGTGATAAGATGAAGTACGACTGAGCTCTTTCATTAGTTAGCTGATGAATTTGGATCTAAACACCATAAGGCTTGGATTCCTACTGACGATGCATAACAGCAGTTCAGATTATATAGATTATACAAAGCAAAGTTTGCAAACCACAGATAAATGCAGCCAGTGTTGCTGCTGGATTCCCTGGAAGAGACCTTTAAACAGAGTTATTATGCACATGACACACACACATTCAGACACACCCGGCCAGGCCACGGTGTTAATTATGTGGCATGTAAATGTCATGTCTTAAGTGCCCCTGGTGCTTTCAGGCTCATAACAGAAGACCCCCACTCTTCCGATAATATGCACAACTTCACCTGAGTGGCAGCTCCCAGCCGCTGCTCATTAAGGGGGAAAAAGTCACCGCTTGATTCTTTCCCACTATGAAGCTCACAGAAGAACAAACACAGAGCAGATTTGCTTCTGATCATCAGCACTGCCAATTATCTCCTGAAGCTGTGTTCACCATGGAAACCCCAACACTTTTATGCTGCGGCGCCTCACGTCTCAAGTGCTGTGGCAGGTACCTTCCTCTGCTACTAATGGTTTAATCCAGCAACAAGAATACTTCCTGGAGAGATAATGCATGCTGCTTCCAAATGCCTACTGTCAGATATTACACGCCTTATTACCTGCGTGGACAAAACTCAGACCACTGAACTGGGCTAAGATTGGAACCTATGAAAATTTGAAGAAGTTCTAACACATGTTGTGAGAAAGATTTAATTCTTTAAACTTTTACCTGACAGGGACTTTGTGGTTGTCCTTTCAAGCGCTGAACAAATGAGCAACATGTTAAATGAATAGTGGATTTACAAAAAGGATGACACGATGCCGAACATCCCGAGACACATATATTCACATCTCAGAGACCTTTGTTCCCATGTAGTTTGTGTTTTGTACTGCTGGCCTGATGAGATGATTTCATTTCATTTGGACTCTAGTGTCAGAAATCAATTCCAAATCCAAGAAGAACACATGATCTGCCATACTGAGAACAAAAGTACATTTTTGTGTGATCGCTTGCCAGCTAATTTAAAAGATGGAAAAGAACAGAAACAGCAAAAGAAGAATGAAAACATGATTGTGGGGGGTTTGTGTAATTTTAGAGAAGTTTATGTGAAATTTCCTTTAACAAATAAAGTAAAGAAAGTATTACAGCACACTGCCCAGAGTAGGTGATTACAGACTATGTTTAACAGTCATTCCGCTGTGCCAGTGCAGGATTGAGCTTCCTGCCATGCAACTGAGCCAACATAGAGTCCATAAAGCTAATGGTGATTTCTGTTAGGGAGGGGTTGTTATTTTTCTCAAGCCAGTCAATAGCGAGTGATATACCTATGCCACTGTTATCTTCAGTTGATCTTGTTGGACTTACTGAAGAAATCTGCTGAGCAATTTCTTTATCAACCATCATGTTTGCTGCAATTTTTTGTTGCTGTTGTTCATGGCTTTAGCTACTTTTCTGACTCTGGTACAGTACAATGAATTAATCCTGCCTGCTCAGATCTGATTGGTTGACAGTTTTTCCAACCAGGGAAACATTGTGAATGACCCAGACTTATTTGAATAAAAAAAATAAAAAAAATTGAAAGCGTGTTCAACAGTCTGGAACCAGACCACCACTAATCAGCTCTACTGAGAGAGGGCAGTGCAGAGAGAAGTCAAGTTTTTGTTCCAAAAGTAAGTTCTGAAAACCAGAACTACCAATAATCCGGATTATAACATGAACGTGGGAAATACTTCACACCTCAGATCATTCCAACAAGTAAACTGCTATGGATTAACCGACAGTACAAACAACCAAACTCGTAAAATGGATGAGTGGTTGAATAGTATTTCTTTAACAGCTAAAGGTCTCCAAGGTGAGCAAATCCCAGCTGACATTGGACGAGAGCCAGTATACTCTCTGGACAGGTCGTCAGTCTCTTACAAGGCAGACAAAAAGACACAAACAGTCATTCACACTCACATTCATACCTACAGCCAATTTAGAGTCACTTATTAACCTAATCTGCATGTCTTTGGACTGTGGGAGACAGTCGGAGTACCCGGAGGAAATCCACGGAGGCATGAGTGGAACATGCAAACTCCAGACTTGTAAACCTACAGAAAGGCCCCAGATGGCCGGTAGGTTTCAACCCAGAGCCCATGCCACCCTCATATCAAAACTTTTGTGCTACAAGACATTAAAAAGAATACCTGCCCATCTTATCTGTTGGAGGAACTTTGTGTAGGTTTTGCTTTTGCCACACAGCCAACATCAGCATTCACAGCTGTTTATTCACCAGTCTAGAAAAAAGCATGGTGACTTCAGCATCAAACTGCTCCAGTGGTGGAAAGCAACAATGTTAACTGATGTTAGCACGCTAATCAGCTAGCCCCGGCCCATCATGTCACTTTTCCAGGCATTACACTTCTTATCAACTCACTTTAGCCTCCATCTGTCAGAGGGTGTGTCATAAACTCTTATAAATGCAACAAAGAGCCTCTTTAAAAACCCTTACTTCTACATTACTACAGCCCAGAGTAGTGTATACATCAGTGATACACATGAAACCCACCACAGACCTTTGTCACAACATTTGAAGTTGTCAGAGCACTTAAAGTACAGATTTACTAATCCCATTAATGATGACTGCTTTGCACAACATCAGGGCCTTGGAACTGGTCAAAACCTTAATGGTTTGCATTCATCAGAAGTGATGCACCTGTAAATTACACACATTAAAAGACACGAGCTTCACTAGCTTTCTCAACACTAGGTGGTCAGTTTGACTCTATCCTGCCAACTGATTCTTTTCAATTATCTAATATGTCATAATACACTTTGTTACACACACACACACACACACACACACACACACACACACACACACACACACACACACACACACACCTAGACACCACAGCATAAACAATCACTGGGTGCAATCTGTTCAGGACACAATACAGCACTGATCTCATCACTGTTTGTTCAGACTCTCAAGAGGATCTTTGTGTGTGTGTGTGTGTGTGTGTGTGTGTGTGTGTGTGTGTGTGTGTGTGGGAGGGTGTGTGTGTTTGAGAGAGGGGGAGAGTGGTTGAAAAGGTCACATCAGTGAATCGATGATTGCCTTTCATACCTCCAGCACTTAAGTAGAGAATCTGGCTGACTGATTAAAGGCTTTGCTTTGTTCCTGATGACTTGTTTAGTCTCATAATTTCTGTGGCCTTTGGTTTTAATCTTTTCCCTTTCTCATGACATCACTGAGGACTGTGCAGGTTCAGTAAGGGTGATTGTGGAGGTTGAAAACAACCAGCAAACAAGGTTAATCTGATAATGCAAATATGTATTTTCCACTTAGGGTTTCATTCTGTTTAATCAATGACAGATGAGAGATGTGGTTTTTGGTTAAAATGTCAAAACACAGTCTGTGATTTAGACAAGCTTAAGAGTTTAGAGGCTTGTTGGTGTAGTCTGTCTTCCCTCTCCTCCCTTACATCTCTTTGCCACACATTGTGAGCTCTGTCTGCTTTGGAGAGGACATAAGGAGATGAAGCAAGGAACTAGAGGTGACACGAACAGAGAGAATAATGAAGTGGGGAGCAACATGGAGAGATACAAGGAGGAGAAAGAAAAGGAGAATGGAGGGATGGATGGGTGAGGAGGCTGCCCAGATTGGCCACTCATCCCACAGGCAGCTCAGCTTTGTTTCAGCAGTGCTGCCAAATGTGGATGGGCCAGGATGTCCTACCATGCAAGCACAGAGACCCGAGTCTAAAAGCCTTGGTGCAGCCAGCACTGCAGGGAGGGAGGGAGAGAAATGTCGGTGGATGGAACAGAAGGAAGAAGAGGAGGAAACAGAGACTGACAAAAACATTGATTGAAGGATTTTCTTTGACTGACAAAGAATGACAGAAGAAAGGAAGAAGAAAAGCCACAATAGTTCTTCAGGACTCGTTTTGCCAGGACAGCAATTCTCAAGAGCAACTATTGTATAATGAAATGCACTGTGCTATTAAAAAGGGAGCAAGAGTTCATATGTTTTGAAAAAAACTGTGGCTGCACAAGACTATTATATTCTACTCTTACATTATATCAGACTGATTTCAAAATGTTATGCCCAAATCCAGCCATCCAAGCACTTTCATAAAATTACAGCCCTGTAGCTAAAGGCTTCTATTTCAGCTCTGTGCTCCTGCAGTTTCAGTAGATATCAATATTCCAAGTGAATGAAGCTAAATGCATGGGGATTGATCTCAACCCAGCAGAGGGCAGAAAGCGTCAGGTGAGGAAAACATCTTCAAAGGGCGTCTTAACTCTCAGCCTTTGATCCAAATCCAGACGACCAAGACGGTGAACAAAGAGACCTCAATCCCCTCCCTCCGTGCTCTTTCTTCTGCAGGCCACCAAGGGAAACCTGCGCAGAATCCTTTTTACTTTTCACTCGCTGTTTCCTTCACATCACATCAGGCCTGCACCACAGCTTTAACTCATTCAGACCTCCTGCTGCAGGGGTCTCTGTTACTGAAAACTGCAGGAGCTGTGTCGTAGCATACTGTGCAAAGTTCCCAGACAAGTTTTGTGTGTGTGTGTTTTGCCATAAATGTCTCATTTTGTCGAAACAACAAATTAATTAAAGTCACTGCAGATTCAAAGGATGAGTTTTTTTTTTAGGTGAGAAGACTCACATGTTTGAATGATAAATATGAGGCGACAGCCAGGAGATGGTTAGCTTAGCTTAGCATTAAGACTGGGGAAACAGGGGAAACAGCTAGCCTGGCTCTGTTCAAAGGCAACAAAATCCACCTACCAGCATCTCTAAGCCTCACTAATTAACAACTTCTTCCCTTTATCTGTACACAAAGCAAAATATTTACTTTTAATTATACTTTATGTTAACCTAAGCTATCCACTTGCTGGTTTAACTGTTGTATTTAGTGTATAGACATAAGCCTATTCTCCCATCCCTGTTTACTGGAACACACTATCGAGTGTTAACCAGCTTTTCCTCGAGTGCACTGCAATCATCACAAAACTGAACGCTCATAACATTTCTATGTATCTCTGTTCCAGACTCACATGTTTAAACTCCTCACCTGCAAACATTTTCTTCTGCCAAACCAACAGTTACCAATTAATTAACGTGTGACATAAAAAAAAAAAAAAGAATAATATTACTGTTCATCTCCTTGACCACGATAATTTTGTATGTAGATGATTTGGTTATCTAGTTGAGTGTGCTGCTAGTAATGTGCTGACTTCAACATCTGGTCATCATCATCATCATCATCATTTTACAGACGCTCTAATGGAAAATGGAGATATGTTTGGACAATGTGTTCATTTTCAGGTTAAAACAGACGAGTACATTTTACATCGTCTGCACAGGGCTTACAGTAGATCAGTATGCAGAGACGAGCAGTTTTAATATATACAACACATAACATAAAGAAGAGAAAGAGAGGGAGAGAAAAAAAGGCACATAAATAAATGGTGACCTGTCCACCAAAATCTAATCAGTTCATTGTCAATCTCAGCATGAAACTGAGATATAACCTTCACAAGAATGAGACAGGTGGTTTTTCTATAAGCAGAATTGTGAGCTATTTTCTCAATGTATTCTACACTACTTTTCCTACTTTTCCTTCCCTTCAGACAGAACTTCCCCTCTCTCTTCTCCCGTCTGTCTCCCTCAGCTTGCAGCACACTGGGGCTTGTTAGCAGCAGCTTCAGTGATTAAAGACTGCAGGTAATTAGATACACATGACACCATTCTGACTGACTGGCTCACTGATGAGCAGCAGCATCTAGCAGCAGACGAGCCGAATGTTTTACTGTTCGCAGTCAAATCCTTCTCACTGATGTTACCAGTTGGGGCCCCAGTGTACGTGTATAACTGGTCCATTTGATCTTGTGAGCATGATATTTGAGTTTCTACTGTTCATTAATATGAAAAATCACCCAACCACACAGCACACATATTGTTTCACTCAAGATATTGTATCACTTGATGATAATATGAACTTCAAATGACAGCAGGAAGTACGCGTCACTGCCTAATGAAAATCATATATCTCCAAATTTGGTCATTTTGACGGAAACTGGAGGATTAAGAGTTTATGGGTTTAAAATAAATAAACTGTTTAAAAACTGTTTGAATTGTTTCTCATACCACACGGAGAGCTTCTTTTGGACAGCAACAAAATCATAGTTTTAAAAATCATCAAATCAAGATCAAATCAAATTTGTCATGAGATGATCTAGTCTGTTCAAGGTTATGTGACTAAGTAAAATTACAACTATTACTACTACTTATGTTATTAATCATACATTAGCAACAGGTGGTATTGCTCTGTAGCCTCAGTCTATGTGCCTATGGTAAACATTATATGTAGCTGCTTTATCACTGCTACAAATCAAAGTGAGTCCCTGCCACAGCTGGGCTTAGATACTAAACATTCACATTTACAGTATCAGGGTTAGTTTGACTCATGTTTCTACCCTGGTTTTAGTCCGTGTGTACTACATAGTTTCCTACTGGTGGTCGATCTGCATATTTCCTGGGTCACTACAGAGTAACATGTGAGGGCTGAGTGGCAGATGAACCGGTTTACACTAACAGATCACAAACTGAGGAACCAGCTGGTTGATATGAAGTCCGTCTGTCTGAAAACCTACACCCTACAGCCTGACATGACTGCGGATCTGCTGGCTGGAGGCTGAGCGAATGGCTGCTTGGCTTACTGCAGGACTGTCTGCCAATTAACAGAAAATGATATCAATGTGATGAAATTTACTTAAAAGCAATACTTTGACATTTTGGAAAATGCGCTAATTTGTTTTCTGGCAGCAAATTAGATGAGAAGATCAATACTCTCATTTACAAGACAACAACTGGCAGCTATTTAGCTTAGCTAACATAAAGACTGGAAACAGTCCAAAGGTAACACATCTGATTTGTTTAAGGTGCATTTGGTTATCTTTGGACAGAACCAGCCTAGTGGCTTCCCTCTGTATTCAATTTTCATGCTAAGCTAAGCTAATTAGCCAAATATATGGGACTGATATTGGTATTCCCATCTAAACAAAGAGCAAATAAGATTTTTAACCAAGATGTCAAACTAAGGCAAGATTTTTGAGAAAAGGAGTCAGAAGGAGTTGCTTGACATTTGGTGAAATATGCTCTATCTTTTTTATTTTTTGAGAAAATACATATGGCGCTGTCTCTGCTTTACCTATGCAGCTAGAGGAGACTCAGGGTCCTGTTCAAGAAATAACAAAACCTCTTTCAAAAATTCCACTAAAAACATCTTTTGTAACTAACAGTTTTCAACAGTGCTGTCTGAGTTGCAAGTTGTGAGTTTTTAATGATTTTAAATGATTGTTTAACAAACAGATGATGGTTGTAATAACAGCAGGACAGACGTGAGTGGATATGTTTTCAGACAGCAGAGGTTACATTATTTCATCGTAGCAGTAGTTTCTCTTAAGATAAGAAATAAGTATTTGATTAACTTAGTTAAAATCGCCAGCCAGTTCTGTAATGGATGGTGATTTGACTTATGTAAAGAAATCCCAAGGAACATGCTACGTTTTTTTCACAAGACTGATGAAAAAAGTCCTGCATGGGAGATTGCACTGAGTTACTGAAACAAACAGAGGGCAACCTAGACGTGATGTCATGACTTTGGCTCTATAGCTTCATATTTACGATCAGTCTTTACATCTAATTCTTGCCAAGAAAGCCAATAAATATATTTATTAAAATATCAAACTTTTGCTTTAAATTTAAAAAGTGCTGAGACGTCAACCTTAAAAACTTCTACCGCAGGTTTGGGAAACAGACAGTTAAGCGTGATGTCTCTTTTTAGGACCTGTGCATCATGATTCAGTCGGCTCCTGCTGAATAAACCATGAACTAAATGTTCCAGTACAGGCCCATCATACTGTCTGTCTGCACCTCATCTCTCACCCCTGTCTCTCCCTCATGTCTGCTGCTTGGCAGTTTGTCTTTCTCCACTGATATATGTCATGTGTTTCTCTCTGTCTCATTCTTTCTGTTGACAACAATGAAGTGAGCTCTCTCTTCATCCAAATGTTTGTCCTCATCCTCCTACTTAACCTCATTTATTTATATTACCGCTCCCTTGACACTGACTTTCACTCTGTTATGCTCTTCGGTCTCTTAGTTTTCAGTTTCTTAACAGCTTCTTTTATTTCTCTTGTTTTAAACTGCTCTCCTCTTTCTTCATTCTATTTCAGTCTGTTTGATCATTACTTATCATTAATTTCCCTGCAGTCTTGTCGACATTTGCCTCCTTACTCTCTCCGTCTCATCCATCTCTGTCCTCCTGTAAAGCTTATTGTGTCACAAATCTCTGACTAACTACAGCCGGCCTAATGATGAAGGATATTATCTATGTGCAAATATCAACATATGACAAGCAGAAGAAAAGAAGGTGGGTACCTGGGAGAGGAGCTGGAACTTAAACCCATTTGGCACAAACTCCGTGATAAAATATGTGCTGCTAGAAAACTGGTCACATAGTTACCGTGTCTCAATTTGCATACTCCTGTACTTACACTTAATGCTGCTGAGTGCGTAAGTGCATTCAGAGTATGGTATGACAACATGCAGTGCACAATATGGTGCACTCAAAATGGTGAAAAACTTGAGTGTAAAACAATGGACACTTCTTATCCTCATTGGTCGCCATCTTGGCTACGTAGCAGAGGGCGAGGGGCCACCAGCAGATTTTCAAACTTGTGAAAAATGGGGTCCAAGGGAGGAGGACACGTCGACGATGCTGATGGCTGCCTAATTACCTTGTTGTGTGACCCGGAGCACAAAAGGACAGTAAAACGTTCATTTTCAAGTCAAGCAAGTAAAGCAGCCGGCAGACCGGCGACAATTGTGATTACACATTGCAACTGTCATTTCCAGTGAGTAAGTATGTATGTATGTATGTATGTATGTATGTATGTATGTATGTATATATATATATATATATATATATATATACTGTGTACACAGTGTACTACATGTGAGTGTAATGGCTGAAGTATCCGATTTCAGACGCAGCAGGGGACTTCTCACAGGGCTCATTGATGAACTAATGGCATCTCGTTCTTGGGACTGTAAAAATCTGAGTTTCTGAGTTCACAAAAGTTAAAATAGAGAGTAAAATTTGCACAGATTTACTCACTACTACAAGTAAATCCACAGTTTTTAGTTTAGTAGTATAATTTGCATTATCATATTGGTATTTCGTATAACTCTTGAAGGGATCATATAATGTCTGCCCAAAGAGTCGCAATTTGTTTTTGGGTTCTTTTTTGAAAAAAAATCTTGAAAGTTGCCAAATCTAGTGAGAAAACCATTAAACTGGTACCAACAACTATAAATTATATAAGGTACATCCACTGAGAGAATGATATTACATGATGATGAATCCAGAGTGCACAGCAATCAGTTAATGATTACTAATTACCACAAAAAGTAGAGTCAATATTCAAGAAAATGTAGGAAAGACTCAGCATGGTGACTGGAGTTATGGCAGCATAAATATGTATCTACAGTCATACCCTGTTTGCAGTTTCAATAACAGAGGCGTATTATGGCGGGTATTCATCCGACTAATTGGGCGGAGAAAATCAATAACACATCCTACCTGTCACACAGTACTGAGGTATACTTAAAATAAATTCTATCTCCAGCTGTTTTTGTTCCTTTTCGTCGTTTTACATAATTTCTGTTAAAACTGAATATTGAGGTGAGATATAATTCAGGCAAGAATAATTCAAAAGTCAGATTTGAGCGAGGAAGAGAAGAGCTGTCTTTTTGAATTAGGTGGCAGAGAAGTGAGACTGTTCAAAAGTCTGTAATTACACCAAATCACCACTAAGGAATTTCTGCTTTAATGGTGGTAGATGTAATGTGTCAGTACCAGCGTCCCAGATGAGACTGAGGAGAGAGGAAAGGAAAGAAAAGCATTCTCCCTCTCATTTCTCAGCAGTTACATTGCTTCCTCTATTACTAACAAAAAAAGCTCTGTTTTCCAGCCCTGAATAGAAGAATCTGCACCCTCCTGTTTGCTTTTAGCTGTAATTCTGTCTGCTCTTGACAGCGTGGTTCAACAAGCCCTCCCTGAACTCCTTCTGCTTTCTGTTTTCACGTCAAAGACTGTGACGATAATTAGCATTTGGCTGATGAATCACAAGCCAAGAAGCTAGAAGAAAAAAAACCTACCTGCTAACTGATAAGAAACATAGACACAAAACTCCTCCATGTGTCTCTGGCTGCATGAGTGTCTCTCTGTCCTGTCATTTAAGTCCAAGGTGTCATGACAACGTTTCTGCTTTAATTAGATCAGGTGTGCAGAGGCTCAGGTAAAGGGCCCAGACAGGTGTTTTCACTGGCTTGTCAGCCCTCTCCTCAGCTGTGTGGATCACTCATTCGCTGCTCCTTCTTTCTTAGATATACGCCGTCATTTTGCATCAACACCATCAGGAGACACACAACTATAAATGATCATTTTCATTTGTCAACTGTCAGTAGAGAAACATGCTCTGGAAATTGATTTTTTTTTTCATGCCATTGTGGACATTATCAAAGGCCGTATATAAATTTGACATTATGAGACCAGAAGTCTGGTAAAATATATTGCACTATACGGTAAACAGGGCTTTTTCACAGCAGACATTTTCACATGTCATTTATAGGGGTGCATTATTGCTCTATTCAAGTGTTCCTGTACGCCATGACTGTATGTTTTTATGGGCAGTTTGTAGTAGTGCATAAAAATGCCTGTATGGAAATGCTGTGAATATGAATAAAAAGTTGAAATATTGCAAAAGGTTTTAAATTGGGCTGAAAAACTGGTGTATCAATGATAACAAAATACAATTGTGCAAAAGTGCAATGGAAATAGTCTTAGCGAATAAGCTGTAACAGGCATTAAGCATGTGGCGCTGCTGGCTCATTGTCATGGGAAACAAAGCTATTTGTTAATATCATCAGTAACACAGAAAAAGGTTGCTATTGCTGTCATTGATCGTTCTGCATTTAAATGTACAAACAAACATTTATCTAAGGAGAAAAACATAAAAAGCTTTTTTTAGTAGCAAAACATCTTAAATTATAAGGGTTAAACAAAACATCCAATACAGGACTCATTGAAGGTTTTGATAATTATTTTTCTTATAATCTAAAGGGGCTATTTGTACATTTTCTCTGCCACCGAACGTGGTTTCTTGTCGGGAGCGGGTGGTGGTGATTGTCGCTTGACAAGAGCTTCGCCCATCGTTGTGTTTACAAGACAAGAGGTTATAATACGCCCTCTGAGCAGCGCTGCGTCTTCAGGGCAGATTGCTACAGTGAGTCACTATCAGTTAGCAAGTTAGCGGCTAATTTCAGTAGAAGAAAAGACATGTGAGAGACAAGAGTTAACCCTGGCATTGCTTTCCACCACTGGAGACGGCTCTTGGCCAGTAAAGGAATGAAGTTTGATGCTGAACTACAATGTTTCTTCTAGACTGGTAGGTAAGCAGCTCTTCATGCTAATGTTGGCTATGTAGCAATAGCTTAACTTAGTATAGTTCCTTTAACACGTAAGTTAGTCAACGTTCTCTTTGAATGTGTGTGCATTTATTCTTTTTAAGTCACAAGCAGGTAAAAGGATGGTCATGCAAAAAAATAATAATAAATTGCAAGCGTTGAACTACTGTGGGTGAGGATTCAGGATTGAATGCAGTTTGAGTGAACTCAGTCAGCAGTTACAGAAAATATAAAATTAAAATTGTTCCCCAGAGTAGTTATATCATGTATTTCCATTTTACTTGCAAAGATTAAGTTTTAAACTGTAGCCGCTCAATGGACTGTGGCATATTAGAGGTGCTGCTCCAAGTGCAGGGAGTAAACTAAGTGCTGTCAAGTGATGCAACTATTTCAGAGAGTTATTGGCTGCTGAACCACTCCAGCAGCCGCAGAACAATGTCTTTGAGTCGGCTATGATAGTCATAAAAACACACACAGAATATGCACACACACACACACACACATTCATACATAAACATGCTGATACACTTATTGTTATATTACACACTAACACACAGAGGGAATGCTCACCAATGCATGCTACGTGTATTTGCAGTAGAGGTGGATGCATAATATACACACACTAATGCACACACACACATTCCCTGGTTCGCTGTTTCAGCAGCTCGGGGGCAGGGAGACCGGCTCTGAAATCTGTGTTATGAATGTAAAGACAGAACTCGGCCAATTAAACCTTAATTACTGCCCCGTTGTCAGATGTACAATACTCCCTCTTATTCCCTCGCTCCTCTTCCTCTCTTCACCCTGCTCTTCTTCCTCTTCCTCTTTCTCTCTGTTCCTTGCCTCCTCTCCCTTTCAGACTCTGCAACCTCCTGCCTTTGCCTCCGTCAATCTCTCCCTCCCTGCTCCTTCTTTTCCTTGTAACAATTCTCCCCTCTCCCTGTTAGCATCTCCCTTCTCTCTCTCTCTCATTAAAGCAGTTCCCCGGTCTTCTCCCAGGAGAGAGGAGGAGGGTAAAAATAGCTCCTCTTTTTATGCTCGCTGGTTCCTTCTTTCCAGCCTGCATTCCATACATCAAATAACTACATTTCTCCATTATAACCATTGTTTCCTCATCTTCTCGTGTTTTTCCCTCACTGACTCTCACTCTCTTTTCTCTTGCCCTGCAGCCCCCCAGCCAACCCCACTCATATCCGCCTGTTTAAAGGCAGTTTGCGGCTGTGTGAGATTGTTATCATGAAGTTGCACACAATCCCACAGCTTGTATGTGAGGGAGAAAGAGCACAACTGGTCTTTGCTCAGGATAAGATTAGCGTGAAATGAAAATGTAAATTTTGTTATGTTTTTAACTGACATTGTGTATCTGAGCACTTGGTAATTAGGCAGTGGGAGCATTTAGAAAGCTGCCACAGTCTGTTGTAAAGGCACAAATCATCACTCAGAATAACCCCGGGCGAGATAAGAAAGTCATCTACAGCAGCGATGTCAACAGTTGAATCATCTGTAAAAAAGGTGTATGTTCGCTGGTCGACATCTTCAGCAGATAAATGCATTTTATACAGCGTGTACCTGAACCCACACACACACACACACACACACACACACACACTCACAGCTATTGTGCTAAAAACTAATGAAACAGAGCTCAAACTGATGAATAAGCAATGACATACAGAAACAGCCACGGTTGTGTGCATTAAAGTGAGCAGGTATCTTCTTTACAGCTGGAGAGAAGGAAAAAGAGTAATAAGTCTGGATAGCAGAGAAACCCCTCCACACACAGACACACACACACACACACACTGCAAAAGCAAATGGCCATCTGGCTGCTATGAAAGCTAAGCTTTTTAGGCTGTTCCCTCATTAGTCATATTCTTTTTTGTCAACGGCACAGCGATAGGATGAAAGAGGCGAAGAGGGAGAGGATGAGAAAGAGGAGAGATGGATGGAGCAGGAGGAGATGTAAAGGGAGGGGAGAGATAGAGATGAGGAGAAGATGAAGATGAAGAGAAACTAGCAGTGCATGGGATGCTAGAGGGTATAAACAAACTGCTCACTGGCACAGCTACACAGCAATATAAACTTTCCCCTTTGAAAATTCTTTAAAGTCCCAACATGCTAAAAATACAGCACACTGCAGCAGCAGCAGCAGACTGACAGACAGGGCTCATCGCTCAGTGGTTTCCTGCTACACCATAGGCTTTAAAGATAAGAGATCTCATGTCTGTATTGGAAAACAATCATCTGTTTGAAAGAACCAACCCAACATGGCCAGAAAAATTACCAAAAAGGTTGTTTGTCTGATTTTCTTCTTGTAATTTTTTTCCCCTGGAAGCAGAACTGAAGACGCAAACTGTGCAAAGCCAACATCAAACTAGAAAACACCCAGAGAGCATGATCTACTGAGGCTGAGTAATCAGTTGTTATCATACAAAGAAGACTTGCATACAATGGACATGCTGACTTGTCATTGTTAAAATACACACAGGTATAACCCATTTAGGTGCATCAGAAAGTTATACCAATGACTATGCACAATACCTGGCACAGGAAACCCCTGAATGAAATGCAGCCCTAATTAATGTTGTTAGTTATACCTGTGTGTGAGTAGTAAATGTCACCAATAACAGAGGTCTATCAAAATGTCTGCATCTGGATCTGCATCAAAACACAGTCAGTCAAGAAATACATATACATTTTTCATTAAAGTAAGAGCAGAACATAGTAAAAATGTTCAACAAAGCATTTCTTATGTGAGATCTGTTAACTTAATAGTGTAATACTGTGTATCATGTGTCTATGTATCCTCTAAAATCACTTCAAATATTTCAGTATTTCAACATACATTGTTTTACAATAACGTTACATCATGTGTAATTCTGTAATGTATAATCTCTGACCATACATCACATGCACTAACGTTTCAAGGCATTTTAAGGCATGTTTTCTCCACATGTAGAGAGAGCTCAATAAATTCACTCACCATCTTTGTCAGCTCTTCTGAATATCTGTGAACAAAAAGCGAGACAGTGCAGTTAGTGTGTGTGAAGGTATCAGCGATGAGCTGCTGGAGGTACAAAGACAGGGTTACACTTCATGGTAAGTGAAAACTGGTGAATGAGGGCAGTTACAGCATGTGTTCAAGTCTGAACGGTTAGTGACTCAATAGTAGTTGGATGGTGTGGACACGATAACATAAACTTAAATGTAAAAAAATGTACACCTATAGATCTGATGCGGCACAACACAATCTTGATAAAACATTGGAATTCATATGTTACCTTATAACCTTCACAAAAATAGCATTTACTGAAAGGCTATAGTTTTTAATTCATTTGATTTTTTTTTGTATAGGTGTTCATGTTATTGAAATTTTCAGATTTACCTTTTTTTCATTTTTAAATAGAGATTGTATCAATGTGTAGGTACAACAGTGTATCATCGGCATAACATATATATTTTCTTTGCATACAATAGAGCTGATACACAGGAAAGAGAATATGGGCCAATACTGAACATTTTAATGTGGAAGTTTCATTGCTGTGGAGGAAGCCGATGTATCAGCCAATACTAGCAGTACTTCAGTACTGAAGTACATGCTGGCCAATAACTGCAGAAAAGAGAGTTCTGCAGTTATTGTGTGTGAGCCACACATACGTTTCAGGTGGTTTAAAAAAAAAATTACACCTCTACATACTAACCAGTGTGTGCTAACCAGTTTATTTGACAACTAAAATGTGTCCAAATCACATATCTTGGTCAAAATTCTTAAAAAAACTACAATTTTTAATGATTTCAATGAGGAATTCTCATCAAAAATGCTTGTTAAGAGAAAAAAGATTCAGCCAATATATTGTTATTATTTGTTTAAACACCCCAGTATCAATCACGCCATAATTGACAGACATTAAAGAAGTCATTTGTAGTCATATAAGAAATTATTTTCCCTGCAACAATTTTCTCAAAAATGTTGGACAGTAATTGCAATTTGGATATTGTTCATTTGGTGTCAGAGACGGCAGGATAATGGTTGGCATTTGAAAAGGAAAACAATGTAAAGTCATGTTGTCCATTAACAGCCACCCAATTTTTTGTTTGTTGAGAGGTTATGGAGGACATGTAACAAAAAAAATAAAAAGCTACATCAAATGTTTTGGCAAGGCACCTCACTAACAATCCCCAACTATCAGCCTGGTGCAGCTCCAGACTGAAGCTGGTATCATTTGTTACTTTAATGAGGAAGTTTCCCCGAAGGTGAAAGGTGGTTAAACACACAAACTGCTGTTTTCTGAGTGGAAGAGAACGACTGAGTCTGCATTAAAAGCACAATCCAGAGGGACTGGTAATAGAAATGTCCACACTGAGACCCAATCACGAATGCACTTGGAATCATAGTGTGTCTCAGATAA
Source organism: Trachinotus anak (assembly GCF_046630095.1). Lineage (NCBI taxonomy): Eukaryota > Metazoa > Chordata > Actinopteri > Carangiformes > Carangidae > Trachinotus > Trachinotus anak. The sequence continues at coordinate 24,775,843 of NW_027273853.1, read as the reverse complement.
AGTGCAGTGTTGTGTGATCAGGACCTCAGGAATGAAAAGTGTGTGAAAAGTGCTGTGTATGTGTGCACATCCTGCATGTACAGACGGGTGACAAATTAAAGGAAACCTTAAAAATGAATAGTGAAACAGGACGACAGAGCGAGAGAACGAGGGCTCACTGAATGGTTTGATGAGTATAAAATTGTTGTGAATCATATTCTCTGACGTTCACAGTCACCAGATCTCAACCCAGGTGAAAACTTAAGGGAGATTCTGGAGTTCAGAGACTTGTAGGATCAACACCAAGGAGCAGTGAAGCTGCTTTGGGGACATGTGGTGGCCCAACACCTTACTAAGACTCTTAGTGTTGGTTTTTCCTTTAATTTGTCACCCATCTGTACATAGACACACACATGCACACACACACACACACACACACACACACACATACATATATATATATATATACATATACACACACACACACATACTGCAAGCTAATTTATAGCTTCAGTGAAAGCTTCTTTCCCTGTGGAATTGAAAGTGGCAGGTCTGGTTCTTTCATCAGTGTTTCAGAGCGTTGTGTGAACTGTTCCGACTGACAACGACTGCCAGAAAACACAACAATAACAGACGGAAACACACAGCGAGGGGGACGCAAAAGATGAAGTGGAGAGACAGGTGTGACAGAAAGACAGCAAGATGGAGATGAACAGAGTTACAGAACACTGTGTGTGAGAGAGAGTATATTGATTAATTAATTGCATACATTAATGATGTTAATTGTGAGCAACATAAGCAGTGTATTTAGCCATAGACCGATGACTGGAGCATTCAGTCGTGGAGAAGCGATGTGGATTATTCTTCAGGAAAGTGTTTTGAGAAGGTTCTTTGAATGTTTGGTTACTTTCTTCTTCTCTTTACTTGTCGCCTGTAGATTTCTGTGGCTGTAACTGTTTTTTGTGAAGGACAAAACTGACTTTCCAAAGACACCTACAGGGGATGTGAGTGGTACTAAGAGGATAGATTTGCAGTGGAGTAGTTCTAACTTAACCCCATTATACAGACATGGTGCAAACGTCTGTGAAGTTCACAGGTTTCCTTCCATCACACTTAAGAATTGAGCTGGATTTTACACCAAAAAAATCATGCAACTTCGAAGACTTTCCTTATCAACTGTCAATGGGAATGTCAAAAGATAGAAGCATTAAACTTTAAATTCTTCAGCTTTTAAAACTCTTACATCCAATATTTCAAGTAGAAGTAAAACGATTAATCAGTTAATCGAAACCTTCTTTGTTTCCAGGTGCGGAAATGTGAGGATTTGATGCTTTTTCTTTCTCATATATGATAGGAAATCCAACACCTTTGGATATTGGGATAGTTGGTTGGATAAAACAAACTATTTGAACAAATTAGGCTGGGTTCTTTCACTGTTTTCAGACAAAACATTTAATTACTCCAGTAATTTAGGAAATAGTCATTAGTTGCAGTCCTAATTTCATGGCAGTGTAGACAGACAACATTAACAACATGACTGATGTCCAGTTCAAACTCATCTAGATGAAAGTTCAACAAAATAATTCTTTATGGTTTTTGACAACATGCTACACATAAACAAATCTAGAGATCATTTCATCTACAACTGTGCAGCTTGTAAAACTAAAAATAAGTGGTGCATTCAGGCAACGACTGCAGCCGACTGATCAGGCCAAAGTGAAAATCATTTACTGCTGAGATGAGCTACGTTCCAAATGACAAGCTGTTCTGTATTGTTCTGCTTTCCGGCTGCACCCTGGGGCGCACTCAACTCCACAGAAAACAGCTCTGAAGCTGCCGGAGAAAGAAAGACGGGCTCGGAGAGGAGGGAAAGTGTTGCGATGAGGAGGCGGCGTATGTGCATGTGTGTGTGTGTGCATGTGTGTACAGACTTGTAATAGAAACACAGAGTGAGAAGAAAATGAGACACAGCAAATAAAAGAGAAACAGAGAAGACGGAACAAAACAGAAAAACAGAAGATAGAGACAGAGGGAGGGAGAATGTTGCATCCATCCTCTAACCTTATTAAGAATGGATGTTTTGAGACTGAGGGCAGAGAGAAGGAGAAGAGGAAGATGAGAAAGATATGGAGGAAAGGAGGACAGGAGAGAAGAGGAGTAGAGAGGACAAAAGATGAAAGGAGTTTAAAGAATTAAAAAAAGGTGCATCGAGGTTAAGATGAAGGAGAAGACAAAAACAGCAAAGGAGGAGAAACAAGCGAGCAGAGGGTCTACTGGGGAGAATGCAGCCTGCAGGCACACACACATGCACACACACACACACACACACACACACACACAAAAACACACGTAGTAATCACTCCAATCCCTTTGGTGTGGACCTCTTCACCATGATAATAATGCTGGGGTCAATAATATTGGAAAAAGGCAAAAAAGATTAACATTTCAAAGTTCAAGTCGATGCAGAAAGTGAGCTGGAGAGAAAATGTCAGAATGAGTTTGAAGGCGTGGCTAATTGACCAATCAGTGTGAGCAGAGCAGTGTGAACTGTCATGCACAGGGCATAAGGTAAACTGTAAAAAAAAAAAAAAAAAAAAAGGAAACGATCCCCGAGAAAACACATGAAACTTCAATGACAAATGAGTGGGAAGTTACTGCACAAAAGAAATGTCTCCTGTGTGCGTGTGTGTGTGTGTGTGTGTGTGTGTGTGTGTGTGTGTGTGTGTGTGTGTGTACTTGTACTTGCTACATAGTAAGGACCAAATAAAGTATTTTACTAACAGAGTGAGGACATTTTGGGAAAGTGAGGACATTTTGGCCGGTCCTCACTTTTTGAGACACCTTCAAATCACATGTTGAGGGTTAAGAGTTGGTTTTAGAGTTATGGTTAGAATTAGGTTTAGGTTTAGGTTAGGGTTTGAGTTAGGTTTAGGAACTCAGTTGTGATGGTTAAGGTTAGGGTAAGGGGCTAGGGAATGCATTATGTCAATGAGTGTCCTCACAAAGATGGAAGTACAAGTATGTGTGTGTGTGCACCAAAATCTCCTCAGTGCACCTGTGTCTTTAAGATACAGTCTATTCTACCTTTCCTGCTTATAACCTAGACATCAGCAGCACAATATAAATATAACGACAGCAGAGCTGCTGTTCCCTTGTCACACAGCAGAATCAGGTCAAAGAGCAATTTTGCAAATTCAATGACTCAAAGCTTATGAAACCACAGTGTACGGCACCTGCCTGTGAGGACAGGAGCAGGTACCAGCATCAAACCTGGTTCACCCCCTCTACGCTCTCTCACACAAACAGAACTAGTTTACTGGGCTACTAGGATACATTGGCCCTCTGGTCTTGATCATAATTAGTTTTCCATGGACCCCCTCTTTATCAGTCTGTCAGTCTATTTGGGTCGTGGTCGGGGTCTGTAGAAACTGAACTACTTTTCTCTTTTGTTTTTTTCCCCCCCTATTAAAGCATTAAAATTACAACAGGGGGAAGCTTTAGTGGGGCAGTGATGAAAAATAACCTAATAGTATTGATGAGCTGACCTAAATCGACACGGAGCTGCGTAATTGCCACTTCCAGTACAGGGAGACTGGATCTTTGTCCGTGTTCATCCGCTGCCTCTGCGTGAGATCAGACATTATGTTGGGACAGGAAACCACCAGCTATGGCTGTAACACAGGGATCAATAAAAATATCCCTGTGTAGAGACACGTTTTCATTGATAATTAAAGTGTTGTGATAAAAGTGGTGCATCGGATTTGACGGACTGATTCTGCCTGAACTGTCAGTGCGCAGGTGCCTGTCAGACTTTCTGAGGACTGACGGTAAAATCATCTCTCAGAGAGAAGCTGTGCTGCACTGACCTGAGTTTATGGTGGAAGTGTGGCAAAAAAAAAAACAAAAAAAAAAGTTTACACATTAAGTCAAGCTTAAATAATCAGTGTTGATCAGTGAGATGCGATATGTAGGCTAACATTGAATTTTTGGTCGGGGGCAAAAGAAGATGGAAATGCTCTGACACTGTCCGGAGAGATCACAGGTTTGATCCCCGGCTGCCCTGTGTCCTATTTAAGTTAAGTGTCAGTTAACCAGGCAAAGCTGCTGCCTGCTCCTACGCTGGAGATACAAGTCGTAGCGGTAAACTGTCAGATCGCCTCTGTGCGTAAGTGCGCACTGCACCGGTCCGTGCGCGCTGCTCACTGGATGTCCTCCTCCAGCGCACCAACAACCCCCGACCTGTCCGGCTGACCACTGTCTGCCGGCTCTCCATACTCACATCCAAAATAACGGAGATGCCTCTCCGCGGTTCCGGAGCGAAGAACTGCTCCTGTGCCACGGCCACCTCCTCCTTGCTGGAGGCGTACTCCCGGCTGGAGATGTTCTTGTTGTCGCTCATTTTGGTGACGATCCAGCGGACGAGCCCGTCGATTCCACCGGGCTGGGCGCCGCTGTTTCCGGACTGCGCTGCCGTCGCGGACTCGCTGTCCTGACCGGCTACGGGTTTCGGCTGTTCGCGGTTTTCCTGGGCTCGGAGTTTGGCTTGTTCTTTGTTGAGCAGTTTGTGGACTCCGTCCCTACAGTAGCGCGCTGCCTGCTCACACATCCTTTTGCTGCGGAGCGCTCATGCTGCGCTCTATGGGGGAGAGAGAGAAGCCCCCACCCCTCACCTCCCGTCTTACATCACAGCACCCACCCCAAAACATACCCACCCATCCTATATACCCACAAAACTATCCATTTAATGGCAATTGGTTATTATATGATTAAAGGGACCAATGTTTTTGAAGGTTTGGAGAGTTTATAGTGACTTTGTTGCACTTTCCTGTCTCATATAGTTGATGCAGTTACATTTTGAATGAATGTACTCTAAAATACAGGGTTTGTTGTGTGTTTTTCCTAATCTTAAATCTGGATCTCCTGATCAATTAGCATCCATTAATATTGTAGTAAAGGAACAGAGTAACCATCCCTCCTCTGGGCTCATTGTCTGAAAGGAAGTTGAGGGAGCTAACACATCCACTTTACTCACCCTCTGGTTTAACATCTAATCTGATTCTATATTTCCCTGCCTTCTTTTAAATGTTAGTGGGAGGTGTGGGCCACCAGCTTTATGTCTCTTGCTGTCTCCCACATGAGAAGATCAGAGGATGTCACTCCATTCCAGCTCCTCAATGAAGGTTTTTATATCTGTGTGTGTGTGTGTGTGTGTGTGTGTGTGTGTGTGTGTGTGTGTTTGTGTGCGATGTGACAGATCTAACCTTTGGTAATGAGCATCTCCCCCAACTCTGCCCTTTCAGCCAAGTAGCTGGTCTTGCCTACAATGTGCCGGGTGTGTAACAGCTAGTTGGGACAAGTTAACTCATTGTGGAAAGCTGACACTTTAACACTCGGGTCATCAGCATGGCCAAAAGCCAAAAGCTAAAACATTAAATTATGCATCCTCCCTTATCACTGAGGCAGCAGAATTTGTGGAATCACTTGACATGATTGCCCCCATGTGGATATGGGAGTGCAGTGACAGGCCTGGACAGGTTTTCTCTGCAGGGTTTATTCAGTTAACCATTAATATATTTATAAACACATTTGTGACAACTAATTGTTAAAACCACATAAATACACACAGGGCAATTAAAGCTTGTATTTTTGGCATTAATGTTGGAGCTCAGGCTTGGATTAAAGGATTTATGAACACATGAAACTGAGGCATCATACAAATAAAATAACACATTAAAGGTATGTGTGTGTATGTGTGTGTGTGTGTGTGTGTGTGTCTCTATCTAAGATGAGTCAGGACGGTAGCCCTTCAGGTAAAACACCCATGAGCAGGGCTTTCTGTGGCCCTCAGAGCGCTGGCTGGAGATGGTCAGCTTGCCAAACCAGGGCCCCGTAGAGCCTCCTGCAGGGGCCTCAAATGACACCAGGATGTTTTGTGCCTTTTTGGAGGGGATGCCATCCACCCCTTTAACAGTAAAGCAGGGGTTGTCCACCTAGGATAAGGGTCAATACGGCCTGGGTTAGATCAATTGCAGATAAAATAATAAGTGAAGAACATGACTCAAATGGAAGCATTTTGTACACAGGACTGTGTCTAACCAGGATAATCAGGAGTATCAGTTGTCCGAAAGTAGAAAAGCTGGACTGCACCACTCTCTGTAACTGTTCGAGGTTAAATTTAAATCAGCTTGTTCATACTGACTGGCAGTGGACCAGTGTAAATGTCTCAAAGAAAATGAGCCTAAGTAATTCTTTCCTTGGAGTTCAAGAGATGTATGGGCTTTCAGCAGAGTGATTGTATTGGAAAGTTATTAATCACTTTGATTTTCAGTTACACTAATGCTCCTTCAGAAACAAACGCTCTTCAATCTGGTTATTTCTCTCAGCCTCTTTTAAAAAAGCCTTTTTGAACTAAGTTCTTTACCTGAAAAGAGAACGCGGTGGTCTGCAGGAACACATTTTTGAATGGTATAGTGACGCTGCGCCCAGCCCTGATGCTGAACGGGCCCTGGGCTTTGGGCGGGAGACAGATCCCATGTAAGGGAAAGATGTATTCACCACCGCTTCCTGAGGACAGACTAAGCTCGCCTCTCACTTCCCCCAGTTGATGAGGCTCGAAAGACACCTCCACGCTGACCTCTGATCCTGCCTGGAAGCCTGGTGAAGCACCAACACTTTTGTCCACAGTGAAGTCTGGGCAATCAGTCTGGAGGGGAGAGGTAACAAGAAGAGAACAACATGACAGCAAATAAATTTGTATTTTGGTCATTTTGAAGTCTGAAGTTACCCTTTTCCAATTTGCAGCACACAACGAGAGATCGTGTGAGATATGTTCTCGCTCACTGTAAATACTGTTTAGTTTAGGTGATGGGTGGCGCCTGGGTTGAGCGTGCAAGAGACATGACAGAAATGTCATCAACACATAGTCATTGTTTGGACAATTCACAGCTCAATTCACACACTGGCTCAATTGGACATTACATGGTATTTACATGGAAGAGCTGACAGAGTAAAGTCTGTTTATTGTTGGGTCCACCTGATTCAGTTATTTGCATTCTCACATAAAGCCCCTCCAGGTCAGGTCAGTAGATGTGTAAAGCACTTTAAGTAGAACTTCATATTTTCTAGACACACTTATGACGTGATAAATTATAGATCATACAACGGAAATTATATTTACAGAACTGTAATGTTTCTTTAGTAAATTTAAGTAACATTTTCAGTTATTACATGTAAATTATTTGTTTATCCTGTTTTTTTTTAAGTTTTTAAGTTTGAATGAATCCAACAAACGTATAATAATTTCCTACTCACTCTTACTCTCTTACATTCCCAGACACTATACAGTGTCAGTATCTATTCATATAATCAAAACTAGCAGAGAAAAAGAGAAAAGGAGGATCAGGCAAAATATATGTTCAGTTTACAATGACATGACGTGCACTTTAAATTCCTAAGTCATTATAAGGCATTTGACGTTTTGTTACCTTGCATGAGTACTCTGTTCTGAAGCGGGAGAAGCTGATAAACTTAACAAGAACAGAGTGGCTGCTGCCGAGCGAAGTGTTGAAGAAGACGGTTTTCTCTGGTGGTGGAGGCAGAGCTCTGAGAAGTAGATCGTAGTGGAAGTAGCCCAGATCATTACTGCACAGAGTCAGCCGGGCTGTGGACTCGCCTTCACGCAGAGGCTGGTACTCAAAGCTCAGAGAACCCTAAAGAAAGGACACACACACTCAAAGTGTTTTTGCAGGCAGACAGCAGGTTTTTTTTACAGGATGTGAAAAGATGTACTCACCTTGGACTGCCCTGGCACAGTGTACTGAGGTGGGACACTGATGTCAGTACATTTACACTCAGTGTTCAGACAGGTAGCTTTGGTCAAGGGGTTCTCCACCTGTACGGTGGCCGAAACTTTCCTGCGGACAGTGGTCGCCAGCTCGATGGTGGACAGGACTCCTGGAGATGTGGCCTTGAAGTTAACAAGGTAGAACATGTACTCATCTGTCACCTCATTATGAAACGTGACCTGAGGAAAAGAGATAAAGGGTGACGTGAGGACAGGACTCAGAAATGCATTTGGATCTGATCTCAAATATGAATGTGTGTCATCAGACCTTAGTGTTGTACTGCCCCTCTCTGTACGTAAAGAAAGACATCTTGTACTCTCTCTTGGCTTGAGCAGGAACATCAATATACTCCAGACCCTTGAGAGACACTGTAGGATCTGGTTTGTCGGGCTTCAGTATCTCTATCAGCACACGGAACCTGAGCAAACACAGTCATTCACATTCAGCATGCACATGTTGCATTAAGGTGACCTTTTTACTATGCAAATATTTCACTAAATTAAAGGGGTAAGATCGTTTCCCTCCGATGGTGGCTCCATGGTGTGAGAGTGTGTGTGTGTGTGTGTGTGTGTGTGTGTGTGTGTGTGTGTTTGTGTGCATGTGTGTGTGTTTTACCGCTGTTGCTTAGGGAGCCAGTTGTGCACAGGGAGCAGCTGTGTGTGTTGAGTCTTGGCAGGCAGCTCAAGCACAATGGTGTCTTCTGCCTTGGGAGGATCAGCAGTTCCCTGCAGGGAGTACAGCATTCCTGTCCCATCAGGGAAGGAGAAAAAGACTGATCCCTTAGAGAAAAAATAAAAAAGGGAAATATGACAAGTTAATGTCTGAGATTAAGTTCATGTCACACTTCATTGCTTATAGTGTTTCGTTTTGTTGTCTTAAATATATTTTTCATATAGACTGCATTGCATTGAGTTTGATTATTTGTTAGTGCTCGTTCACCAGGTGTTTCTTCCCATCAGCAGTCATGGTCAGTGGTCGGTAGGTGATTTCATATGTCGTGTGTTGGAGGGGTTCAAGAGTCACACAAGGCACAGCGCTCCACTGCCCACCATCAATGACAGGTCTGATGCTGCAGCGCTGGTTTGTGGGGTTGACCATGGGTAGGGGTTGGGTGTGAGAGCCACGTACTGGGCAAACAAAATTTACTACCTGGAGACAAGAATAGGACAGCAGAAGGGAATAATTACAATGGATAGAATTGACAGAATAGATGACATGCAGAGAGTTGCATTATATGTAATAATTCTCACTGAAAACAAAATCAAAAAGAACTACAATATTAATCACTTATTCTAAAGCTGAAGAATATCACTCACTCTCTAAAGCCCTTTCTCTGGCCTTAGTGACTGATCAGCTCACAGAGACCGATGAGAAGTGTTTTCCACATTTCCAGTGACCTTTAAATCTGTCATCACCCTCTTGTCTTGTTCTGGGTTAGTTAAACTGCTGAGTAATATGTGCTGCATATAAATAAAATGTGATGAATCATACAGTTGGTTAATAAAAACCACTTGTCCCTATGTGAGGCAGCGTGCACATTTTGTCAGGAGATTGTGGTTCAGGGTTGGATAAAGTGGAGCATCCCAGGCCCTGGTAGCGTCAACTTTAAAGTGTTATATTACTGTAATTGGGATGGAAAAATAAACCCAATGTTTTGTTTGAAGAGCAGGATGTATAATTCCTGTCACCCTGAAATACCTGCCACCTTTTCTTTTGTACAAAGAGTCAAAGAAAAGCATACACGCTCTAACTGTTAATGCTGTAGCACATACTATACATATCACTTAATGTATTATTACCATTTAAAAAATCAAAATATGTAGGTCACCTTGTTTTGCCTTGCAGCTGCTGTGTTACCCTGTAATTCAGTGCAATTTTGGAAAATCCAGATCTTATACAGTAATTTTGTGATGCCTAATTTCCCCTACTGTTACTATTCATCACATACAAAACCCCAAATTGGTAAATTTCACATGATATATTGTAGATTTTTTTTTTAATTCACTACTCCACACTGTGTATCTGAACAAAAATAAAAGTGCATCAGTCTTACCTCTTTGCTAGTGGAGGCTTCAATGCAAGACCCTGTCACAGTGAGGGTGACGGGTGAGGAGGAGCTCTCGACAAAGCAAGACAGGTTCTCATATCTTGTGTCATTACTCAGTTCCTCAGGGGCAAAGGTCACATCAAAAGGAACCTCTGTGCCTGGACAGATGTAGCCTTTAGCCGGAGAGATGGACAGCTCCGGAGGAAAATTCTCAGTTTTCCAGTGGAACCTGTTTACAAAGTAGTCAAGATTGTAATAAAACGATATTGTGTACCTGTGTGAAAATGGATGTGTATGTCTGCTTCAATGTGCGTGTGTTTCCTCAAGAATCTGTGTGAGTTTTTAGCTTTGAGACAGATAAACAGAAAAGTATCACATTGGATAATACAGGTGAGCTGTGTAGTATCTAACCTCACCTGGCACCAATGTCTCCGGTGTTCATCATGACAATCCTCTTCCTGGCCTGGCAGCGCTGAACTACAGCTCCAAAAGCCAGGTGGTCCTGGTCCAGCTGGACCTCCACACCCTGACAGTGTATTTACATTCTTAACACGAATTCATCCAAATATAAATTTAAACATTCATTGTTATCAGACCATATAAAAAGTTGCGATACAGATAAACTTACTTCAGAATAGAATTTAGTGCTTGTCAAGGCAAGCAAATACATGCATCATTAGCACCAGCCTTAAAAAACAGCAGGGAATTTAGTTCACAGGCTACCTGACAGCAGCCCTGGATGGTCAGCAGGGGGTGTAACAGGCCTGCAAACTCCGCCTGCAGCTCAGCCTTGAAGGGACGTGTGTGCTGACGAGGTGAGAACTGGATCGTAACATTACAAGAACCACCATTGCCTTTCAGTTTCAGCTCACCTGCTGGACTGACGGACAGATCCTGAAGAAGTAAAGTGAAATAAAGAGGAGGGGAGGAGAGCAGAGGAAACAACAGACAATGAGTGTTAGAAGTGTTGCCTGTATGTGAACCTCTAATTATCAGTGTGTGTGTGTTTCCTACCATTGGGTCCAGTGGTGTGTATGCGTTGAGAAGCAGGGTAAAGGAAAGCTCCAAAGGGCTGCGGTTGACCAGAACCACTTGCTTTTTTACTGTCTGACCCACCATCAGAGATCCTAGTTTCACCTTTCTCTGCCTCAGATCCTCCAATTCCAGCTGGGACAAAATAATACAGATACAGGATAATTAGACTGCAGTGAATACCTCAGATTTTATAGATTATGAGGAAGAATGGAGAATGGACAGGATCCGTGGAATCAAATTGAAGCAGGGAGTATGGGACACTTAACCAATGAATAAATGAGAGGGCAGTCTTGCTCCTGCAGGACAGAGGCTTTTGAAAAACTGTTATCACCAAAGCGATTATTTGGCTTGATTTTCTTCTTATATTGCAGGTATTCAGACACAAGTACAAATGTTACGTAGATCCAGTTTTCTAGATCTCTTTCTAGGAAACAGGTATTTCATCTACAACAGCTGGAGGCTGTATTCCTGAAATATATATTTTTTTTGCATCCCAAACTCTATATCTATATCTCTGTATATCTATATACAGTGGGGAGGGATAGATGCAGTACACACACTGGTCTTTCTCACCTTCATCTCAATGCCTTGCCCGAGTATGTCCACCTGTTTCGTGATGCAGCTGTTTAGGATGAAGGTGAGCTTTTCATGGTACTGACATGCCTCACGGGGATAGAAGGTGACTGGTACCTCCATCACAGCACCAGGGGACAAAACCTCTGACTGGAAGTCTATCTCCAGATAAGAGGTGTTCTTGAACTGGCACTGGACACTGAGGAAGAAGAAGTGGAAGCACAGGATGTTTTCAAATCAGAGTAGGTTTCCTACTCACATACTGAGTAGAATAAATCAATTTTTTATGTAGAAAACACCTTGGTCTTAACACATGGAGACAAACAGACGGACAAACACACGTAATTACCTGATGTCCTGTTCGCCTTTGTTGCTGATCACGAGAGTCTGGGAGGCTGGCACCATGCCAGGACAGTACAGGAAGCACTTTCCAAAGTTGAATTTGGTGAAGGAGAATTCTAGGCTTGGTGCTACAGCCCTGCCTTTAATGGTAAAGGTAAATGTTGGCCCATGCTTTACCTGATGAGATATAAGACGAGAAAAAATACAAGAGAGACTTAGGACTGATGAATATCAGCTTAAATTGATGCTATCCTTTTTAATATCAAACATTTTTGAAAGATGCAGTTGTTGATTGGATTTTAAGATTTAAAGATGATAAAGTAAAAGTCTTGTGATATCATGATGTTGGACTTGGTATTTGCTTCTAGAACCGCAGATACATCTGTAAAATGCTTCAGAAAACTTTATCTAGGTGATCATCTCACCTTGATACGCAGTCTGACATCGCGGAGGTTACAATTGCTCTGGGGGCAAAAGAAGAGTGACGATTGCAGTTGCTTCCCAACCTCAATCGTAGCATTTTGTGGTGTTGCCTCCAAGTGTTTCAGCAGCTCACTGGGCCCTGTTAAGTCAAAATTCACTTCCAGGCTGAATCTTGCCAGGTTGGACACCAGAAGATTAAAGGTGTATTGCTCTGAAATCCCCACCTATGAATAGTGTACAGGAACAAAGGTGATTGTCATGTTTAAACTTAACACATAAAGACCTGCGATCGTGCATGTGAGTATTCGTGTCTGTGATGAGAAAGTGTGCTGACCTTTCCAAAGTCCAGAGTCTCTTGGTGGTTAGGGTTGATCTCTCGGAGGCCTCCATCTGGATTCGAAACTTGAACTGAAGTGCTCATGGCGAAACAGTCGGCCTTCACAGTGAGTGTGAGAGGCTCTGACTTCCTCTTCACCCTCAGAACCAACCTGAAGCTCACATAGCCCTCCCGGCAAGGTGTGAAGGATACTGATAATGGCAACCTGCACCAAAGAGTTCACAACAATTACCTACAATATGCTTATTAGAGGGAGAATGGTGCCACCACACACACTTTTAAACCTGAAAACTGATTTGCATTGTTTTTGAATGAAAGACTTCATATTTGTATGTTTAAGTGTCATTAACCTGTCTTTAGGTGACACTGTGCCACTCATGGGCTGCAAAATGAGGCTGGACTGTTGGTCTTCACAGAGGAGAGATGACTGCAGGACTGAGAAGTGAAAAGGCTCCTCCTCTCCATTCACCAGATCGACTGTCTGCTGCACTTTACGACCTGCACATGCAGATACACACACATGCAAATGAAGATCACACACACACACACAAACATTTCTGCTGCATTCAGAGTATTCCCTAGGCTATTTATTTTAATTTATTAAAGATTAAAATTGATGCATAAACATGCTTTAGGAATTCATTCACGTGCATATCTAATTTTTCCCATTATGAAGTGAGGGCCAACATAGTTGCAGCTGCTTAAAGCAAGTTCAGAATCATTTGTCAAAAAATTATTCATATACATGAATGCATGTACTGCACTGTGCAGTAGCCATTATTCCATTATTATGTTCAGCAGACTTACCATATGGAATTGGAAATTTGAAAATTGTGTATGATTTCTCATGGTTCTTGTTTAATTCTAATTAAGTGGATTATATTGTTCCTCTGGTATTCATCTGGTAAAATTAACTTTGTTTCAGCTCCACGAAATGAGCCTGGCACAGCAGCTGCAGTCTGCATACCTCTCAGTATTAGATGTTTACAAGGTCTAATTTAATTGGATTTACATGAGCCTTGTATCTACATTGTTATCTACAGTATGTTTTTGATATGCAATGCAAAACTTCAGCTTTTGTCAGGGGGGCAAATATTTTTGTTGGAGGGCCAGAATTAGACACATTGTCAGGGGAGACATTCATATTCTTATTAGTTAGTAATGACCACAATCAGAGTTAACAACCAAAATTCACAAAGTCTCCTCACCTCAGTAGTAAAACAACGAAATACTCAGGGAGTGCATAACTTTGTGTTTAATATGTGGTGCAATTAAAAAGAGGTGTGTTGATGAACCTAACATACCAACAAGCAGTTCTCCCAAGTCAAGGTGAGGTTTGTTGAGATAGACAAGTGGTTCTCTGGTGTTCCCCACACACAGGAAGGGAACAGACAGTGACAGCGTCTCAATCACAAAGCTCCAGAATGACTCCACCACATCCAGCTGCTCAGCTCTGTACTCAAAACACATCTGCACATGCACACACACACACACACACACACACACACACACACACACACACACACAAACACACACACACGCACACAGACCAGAGGATTAGAAATGGCTAAAAAAGGCAGGACATGCAATATACAAGGATGATGATGAGGAAATCACCATGAGCTAAAAATAGATAAAATGGGATGAAATTAAAATGGGATTGGGTTAAATGGAAGGAAAGATAGAGTTAAGATTAGATTAGTTGTGATAAAGTGGGACATGAGGATATGGGGTCACTGAAACAGTAATGAAATGAAGATCAAATATTTAAAATAAGAAGAGAGAATGAGATGAGGTGAATAACAGGGCATACTGTAAGAAAATGAAGGAGAGATGTTATTAGATACCTCAACTCTTATACAGATTAAGACTGTTGTGTGTCTCCATCCTTACCTCCACTTTCTTCCCAGGCTGGATGGTACCACATGGGGTGAGACAGTGAAATGGGCTGCCACCTGCGCCTTCACACTTCCACTTGAATGAGTAGGGTTTACTGGTTGGGTTCAGCACAATAAACCGTCTGGGGAGTCAACACACATAACCTCAAAGTTTTAGGGCCTACTCTAATGGAGGTAAAAACTCTCATCTTTTTCTCTCTGTCTGTTACCTTGTTGATGGCACGGAGAAGCCAAGAGCGTTGAACTCTATGACCCTGGTGTTAGGGTCAAGAAGGTCCCTGAATTCAGGGTTGCGTTGGTTTCCACTGATGTAGTCTGAGTCCTCAAGGTCAAAGTGGCAGTGGGGCAGCAGGCTGCGGCCACACACCGAGATACAGGGAGCCTGGTCCCCCTCCTGCAAGTTGGGGATACTGAAAGAAATGTACACATAAAACACAACTAAGCATCTATGTCATTAGTCTTGTGAAGACATCTGTTATCTTCCTTACAATCATCCTGTCCTTTATAGCATTTCCATCTTGATGAAGGTATTTTTTATGTATTAGGCTGTGGTGTGTTGTAGTATATTTTGTACCCCTAACCACGTTAATTTACTTTTTGGATTAAAGTTACAATTAAGTTGAACCAGTGTTGATGTTTACCTGGGTCAGAACAAGTGCAACTTATGCACAAGATGAAACTCAAAGCTTTTTGTAATTCTGGAAATTGTCTTAGATTAACAGCAAATTTTAAGATGCCTTGTTACCAGTTACTATATCACTGTCATAGTATTTACCTGCAGACCAGCCTGGCCTGAAACTGGGCCACTTCCAGAGGTGAAAAGCGAAAGTTGAAGTTCTGCATGGAACTAGGCTCTATGGTCCCTATGCTGGGCTCAACACTGAAGGGTGGCAGCTCAGGACTCCGCATCAGAAGTGTCATCACGCTGGCCAGAGCGCTGGCAGGACGAGCTCCAGTCAGTGCTCCTGCTGACCTGCTGCTAGGTCGAGAAATGGAGGCCTCATCTGTTAAAAACAACACATGACCACATTTCAACATTTACACAGTGTCATCCTACATTTTTAAAAGTACTCAAATGTGAATAGGTATGATAAATTCACGTTTGTCAAATGCTGACAAGTAAACTTATATAGAATATTACTGTAATACCTCCGTGGTCATTGTTGACAGTGTTACTGCTTGGATCCATGAGGACCTGCCAGGAGAATTCCAGTTTGACACTTCCCTGATTCACTATCTGCAGTCTACACACATACACACATACACACACAAACACACACACACACAAACACACACACACACACACACACACACACACACACACACACACACACACACACACACACACACAAACACACACACACACACACACACACACACACACCGTCATTTTCATGGCCAGTGTTTGATTATCGTTTTGATTATCAGTGTTTCAGTCAACTTTAATATCAGGATTTGTAAGTTTAAATTAAGGATCTTTTTGCATGTTCATTGGCTGAGTCACTATTGTTATATTTACTTTGATGAAACAACTGTACACAGTGTATGACTTACTGGTGGAGTCTGGTCTGGTAAAGCATGGTGTCTTTGAAGTGGATGGTGTTTGAGTTGCAGGTGAACTTCACATAGTCACAAACCGCACTGATACGCAATTCCAACTCCCACTGCGAGCCCTCGACCACAGAGCAGCAGGGCTCAGGATCTGTCTTTATTACCTGCAGGCACATACATGAATGCTCAACTATAATTGTGACCTGGTAACTCTCTTCAACATCTCTTTAACCTTACAGTCATTAACTTCATGTGTACCTTGTTCTTCACAGGTTGCTGTGGTTGTGTTCCTGGAGCCTGCTTTGAGGCACTCAGCCACTGGACTGTCCTCTGTCGATCGTCCCAGTCGACCACCTGCTCTAGCGGCTGCTGGAACTCCACCTGACAAACCTTGCATTTCATTGGCTGGCTCTTCAAAGTCACTGGCTGATTGGAGCTAAAGGTGACAGTCACTTCCTTGGAGCAACCGGCATGAAGGTGTCCCACCTGTAACAAAAAGCACATCAAAAAGAGGGAAGGGTACATTAATAGATATGTTACTTTGTACTGTTGTTTGACTCCACAGCAGAGGCAAAGCCAGAGGGGTGGCAAAGGCCCAATGTTCCATCACCTGACTGTGGCTGTAAGCTATTTGGTGTGTATTTCATATTTATACATTTAAAGTTATTTATTTTGCATTTATTCATTGAGAATGAATAATGTAGCTATTAATAATCTACAGTATTCTAATGCCAAGAGCTGGGGCTTTAAATTTTATCCATAACACATTTTCACTCATTTTACAAATGTGCCTCCCTTCTTTGAATCTGTACCGCACCAAACCTGCCCCTGTTCCACAGCCACACCTCCATTCCTTCCTTCAGTGCTGTACCTGTGGTGAAAAGAAGATATACGGTCCTGCAGGAGGCCACTCAAACCTCACCACCTGGCTGCTGCTGTGGTTGGTCAAGGTGAAACTCTCTTGGTAAGGACAATCTACCTGGCAGTCACCAAAATCCAGCACCTCATGATTACCTGAGAGACAGAAATAGACCTTGTTGATGAACCCAGACTAAGAAACAAGCTTCCATGTTAGCAAATCACTACATTTACAGCATTTCTATGTGTACAATCAGGGATCAGCCTTTACTTTTGATTAATATACCTACTTTTCCCCTCTTTCTCTCTATTCCCATGATTTGTTTCTCCGTCTCTACTCTCCTGCCCTCCTTTCCTCCCTTACCACTGTCCTCATCTTCCACGTCCATCTCCTCGGACGACCTGCTGATGTTGTCAAGAGAGAGGATTTCCTTGTAGGTCTCTCCAGTCAGTTGTATTAAGGTAGTGCTGTACTGGTTGTGCTCCACCTGCAGGGTCATCTTTGCCTTGACACTCAGGGCCTTGTTAGAGCAAAAACTGACCTCAAGCTTCACCTGTTCATTTACATCCAGCCTCAGAATGGCTCTGTGCACCAACTGATGCTCTGTGGAAGAAGAAAAAGGGGATGACTGTCTCTAACATAGGAGAGCAGCCAATGTTGAGCCCATAAAATTATTGACTTTTAGTCAAAAACAACAGTATCACTGGCAATTTTAAAGATGTTTTTCAGTAAAAACAGAAATTCATTTCTGCAGCCTTTTGTAAATGTGATTTTTCTTACATGCACCAGTTGTTTATTAATTACCATCAAATTGTGACAAATGACAGAAGTTACACAAAACCTTACAGCTTAATAGCAGCTGAAATAATCAAGAGTTACATGCCGAGTTATACTGTCAGTTATGGTTTTGGAATCATGCCAATCATAATCACAGCCACACTAGGAAATGCCATTGTTGTTAAATCACATAAGCTTAACTATTAATTATCACAGCAAAGATTAGATGCATTTTACTGTAGACAGATTATACTGCAGTTTTATGGGTTTGGGTTGTACCTGAGTCATTGGTGTCCTCCAGCTGTGTCGAGTGGATGGAGCAACTAGTGTTGCCAGGATCAGCTTTGAGGGTGAACACACCATGTTTATCCAGCATGTCAATCTGGACCTACACAATAGATCCACAAAAACCTTTACTCCCAGTTCCCCCTAGTAAACATTGGGCATTGTAAATAGAGGAAAATTTGGTTTTCTTGTAATTAAAGTAAGTAACTATCTAACGTTACTAAAAGACATTTTTGGAAAAATAGTTTTGCAATGGTCCAGATCAATAATAACATAAAAGGACAGAGTAATGTGTCTCACCTGAGCTGGGACATTTCCGTCATTCAGCAACACCAGGGGCAGGGTATGTCTCCGCCCTACCAATACCCGTCTGAATTGCAACACTGGGCTTCCTCTGCTGTTCCTCAGAGCTGGACACACCACACACACACTGGGCAGATTGCCCTCTCCCATTATGTCAAACTCCAGCATCTTGGTCTTAAATGTGGGTGTCATTCTGGATCCACCAGAGGAAAGAGAAGGGTTAGCAGTGGGCAGCAAGAAAAACAAGAGGTGGTGCCTTTCTCATTGTAGCAGTAGAAATAAAAAGACAAACAAACAGCAAAGCGAACACCAAAGTAGCATCAACAGTCATGCACTCATATACCTGCTGCTGCTTCCCTCCAGTGTGGCCTCAAACACAGCATTGTATTGCTGCATTGTCTGTGGTGTGAAGGTGACCACAGCAAACGAGTGTGACTGGCTGGGAATGCTTAGTGTTGCATCAGGCAAATCAAAAACCTCCATGTTACGTGACGACTGCAAGGAAATACAGGATATATTTTACCTGCTGTACAATAATCAGCAATAGTTACACTAACTATAGATTCATCCATCTATCTACCCCACAAAGCTTATCCCTTACCTTAGCGCCACCGTATTTGATGGCCAAGCTGAGTACACAGGGAACCTTGCTGTTGTTGGTGAGTTTGAAGCGAGCCTGGGCTGTTTGTTTGACCAGGACTTTGCTGAAGATAAACTTGTTCTCATCCAGGACATAAATGCCTTCAGCATTACAAAATTGCTCAGACGAGAGCTGTCTGCTGTTGTGGCACATGTGATGCTCTTCAAAGATGGAGGCCGTGTCTAACACTATGCCTGAGACACAAAAGAGTCAAACTTAGTCAAAAGAAATAGCAGCCAGAAGTGAGTAAAGACTCAATCAGAATGTTTTGTCCTTTACTTTGTATACCCTGCAAATGTTTACACAGCAACTGGTATCAGTGATTTTAGAATAAACCTATATGTATAACATTGAGCCATCAGGAAGCAAGCCACAACTTTGGTCCAGTTAAAGGAGCTATTTGTAAGTTTTGCTATTGCATCATAGCCAGTGTTTATGTATCAGTCTAGAAGAAACATTGTGAGTTCAGCATGAAACTTCATTCCTCTACTTGCTGAGAGATGTCTCCAGTGGTGGAAAGCAACACCAATGTTAACTCTGGCCTATCACATCTTTTCTTCTACTGAAGTTAGCATGCTAAACAGCTAGCCTGTCCTGTCACTTTCCAATTGCGACTCATTGTAGCCTCCAATCTGCCCTGAAAATGCAGGCCTGCTCAGAGGGCGTATTATAACCTCTTGTGTTGTAAACGCAACAATGGCAGAAGCTTCATCACCAACAAGAAACCACATTCAGCAGCACAGAAAACATACAAATAGCCCCTTTAATCAATCAATTAAGGCGGGATAAGATCATACAGTTCCTACCTGGCTTGCAGACCTCAGACAGCAGTCTGTATGGTATGCCCTCAGGCTGGTCTGAGGGGTCACGGTCACTGATGTCAATGATCAAACCCTGGTTCCAGTTGCCCAGCTGTTCAGCTACACAGTCAACTGTCACCACCTGCTGACACCCTGGCTGCAGGCTACCAGTGCAGGGAGACACTGAGAAGACCCCCATGGTGAGACGATTCTAAGGAAGGAGAGGTACAGATGAAAATAGGAGTCAGAAATGGGGAGAGGGTGAGGGAGTGTTTATCATAGTTTCATAGGGCCTCAAGTGTTAATTAGTTAGAAGCATGAAGTAAGATACAATACAAACAAAATCCACAGACTTAATTGTCAACTGATTCTTAGACTACTTCTTCATTAAAACGGTTCCAAATAAAACAGACGTTTGTTTGAGGAAATTAGTAGAAACACAAACAAAGTTTAACTTCATTCAAATTACATGTTTCTTCTGATGCAAAATAAGATTCACTTTGCACAAACTCTAAGAGGTTTTACACTTAGACACAAAACACTCCTGCTTTAGTGACAGTGAGTAGCAGTCTCTCACCTGTATAATATTAATGTCTTTCTGGAAGGACTCTCGTCTCACTTTGCTACCTGCACCAGTGGGCCTCCCTGAATGGCTCTCTTGAGGGATCTTCTTACCTGAAACCCTAAGACCAAGACACGGTGACACAAACCACAATCTGCACAATCTTCACAAAAACTGATTTTGACAATTAACTAACTTGTGTCTATGGTTTGTTATTGTGCTCAGTAAATCTTTGAACCCACAATGCATATTGTTCCATTTGTGTATGCAATATATTGTATTTTATTTTTTATGCTTAATAGTAATTTAAAAACAAGATTATTTATTAAACTGTAACACTGTACTGCATGTAATGAACCATAATAAGATATTTCCTTATTTTTAAAATGACACTGAATCCAGCAACCGCCCACAAAAGACACATTAGTTTTTTATTACCCTTTCCTTCTCAGTAAGACTGTTCACTGTGAAGCCTACACCATCACATTAATGGTTCTAATGTTGTTCACAGACAAAAACTAATTACACAGACTTAAGTGATATAAATTGGCAATTTTCATCATTTTCATTTTTAGTTTAGCTTTTAATTTGTTCACTTTCACATCACAGAACTTCATCATGTAAACAACATGTGCCTCCTAGGATTGGCAACACAACGATGCTTCACTGAAACTTGATTTGTTGGGTTTATTATATTTTCATATTGGATTTGTCACAGATGGCAGCAGACATGGCTCAGCATGTACAGTATCTCATCATCAAACCAAGAGCACCTGAGCTGTACAGCAACTTTGTCAGTTTTAAATCACATTTTGAAAAAAATGCAATTCCAATGTTAGCCCTTGTGCGTCTGTGTGCACTGTATGTTTGTGTGTGTGTGTGTGTGTGTGTGTGTGTGTGTGTGTGTTTTGTTCTCCTACCCTGGCCTCCCCAGGAGAGCAGGGTCTGTGATCATACGGCAAATGCTGAAACGGGTCTCAAAGACTCCATTGTTCTCAATAGTGAAGCTCTGGCTTTTCTTGCAGCCGTAGACCAGTGGACCGAAGTTGATATCACATGCTGGTATGATCTTGTACCTAAAGATGGACCAAAAAGAAATGTATCACAATTTGTGCATAGGGTGAATCTCAGAACTGCATCCTTTAATCAAAATAATGAATCTTGCAGATTGTGATGAGCTGGTAAGTGATATATATATATTGAGCAATTCTGTGAAGCAAAGCATGTTCTAACAACAATAATTTAACAGAATCCAAACGAAATGCTGAAACACAATCTAAGTCAGAAGTGACTGTAATATTGTCTCTTAATCATTAATATATATCACGTGGAAGATGATAGTATGAATCAAGCTTTAACCTGGTGAAGACAGACTCTACTGAAACCTTAATGGCTAAGATGGCTATGGTTTCACCTCCTTTCCCAATGTTAGGTTCAATCACCTGCAGAAGAGAAGTTCAGATAGTCAGTTAGTCTCATCTTTCCATCACTTCATTGAGTTCCATCAAAGTTTTGACTTAGGACTGACTGAGCTAATCAAAAACTTGAAATCTTGAAATAAATATCAAATAGTGAGGAACCTGACAAAGCAATGTCTCTACAGTCCCAATGAAACAGAACTTTAGGAGCTTCTTGCTTCTATATTTGATGTTTATTAAACTAAAACTGCTTTCTTCTAACCAGAGAATGTCACGGTGGAAGGCATAGTCCTTTTTTCATAAAGCAACCAAAAAGTTCTGCAACCAAAAATGTACTAATAAGGTGAGAAAATCCTTTTGCATTCCACTATGAATTCAGTATTTAGTTAAACTTCCAGCTCTGTGATCATTAAGACTGGTGTGTGGTTCAGACCTGGCAAGACAGGACAGGTTGCTCTTTGATCAAGACTTCATCATTGGTTTTGCAGAGGATCTGCACTGTTGTGGGCTTCTCATGGGGTATTAAAGTACCACGCTGGGGGGACACAGTGAGAATGGATTCTAGGTTTGGCCAAGTTGGGTCTGTCCTCTCAAACTTAAACCTTGTGAGAAGAGAGAAATAAAAATGGAAACAGTCCCACAATGAAATAAAGTTCACTTCATTTGGATCTCAGACTAAAAACTGAAATGCAAGCCATTCCTTATGCAGCTTATTCACACTTGAATACTGTGGTATACTCACTTGTAGGCTATTTCATACTTTCCTTGGTTTTTCAACCTGAGAGACAGTTTGGTCTCTTCAAAGACTCTAATGGTTCCAAAGTCCAGACAGCCATCTGCCAAAGAAACAAGAGTAAAGAATATATTGTTTTTTATTATTATGACATCAGGGCAGCAGTGTAGTCACTCAATGATAAACACTGTCACCTTACAACAAGAGGATGCTGGGTAAAATCTCAGTCAAGAACATGTGCCGTAATAGAATGTGGGCTGTTGCAGTTTCTACCTGGTGAGATGTCCAGAGCTATATCATAGGCTTCAGCTGTGACCTGTATGTTTTCAGTGTGTACAATGCCAAGTATCTTCTCCACATCGGACACCTGAAGCAAAACACACAACCTATACTGATCATACACATAAACAGATGGTGAAATACTGATCATTTCTATCTGATGCAGTTTTCCACATTCTTATGTGTTCCTATACACATATCTCACCTCTAGACGTAAGATCTTCTTGATGTGAAGTGGCCTCCTGGCCCTAAAGTGTAAGCTCAGGGCAAAAGAGGAGTTAGGTGAGATGATGCCTTGATCCTGTGGCACACTGAACTCATCACCCAACTCATGCACACCCTGCAGTCTCCAGGATACAGGCAGAGCTGTCTTATTATGTAGCATCACACTACGGCTGTCTCGCCTAGAGAGACGGATGAAATAGGGGGAAGGTTCATCAGAGAAATGCGTTTAATTCATACAAGAATTTAAAAAGATTGTAACTTATGTACGTTATTTTGATTTTATCATGCTCCTTCTTCTTTCTTTATACACGAAAAGCACCTGTCAAACTACTGTCAAAAAATACTCCAAAATTTGTCTTTCCAGAATTACTATTCCAATTTTTGGTACCTGTGCAACAAAATCCTGTCAAAAGGCAAATGCTTGCTTTCCAGCTCCAACTCTGGCCGAACGCCCCAGCAGGAGAGGTTGACGAGGACAGGCTCTGGATTGTCCTTGATACAGCACACTACACTGTCTTTCATTTGTCCCACTTTTGTTGGGTAGGCCCACACTGTCAACTCCTAGCAGGACATGTTGTGTTATTACAGTCATCTGTATTTATTCAATGGACAATGTCGGACAGTGCTATTCTACCTGTTTCTGGTCTGGTTTCAGAGTCATGGCTGGGGGGTCCAGCAGATATGTGGTGGCCTGTGTGTCATGCTGGAAATGGAACTGAACCTCAGCCTCCAGCTCTGATTTGTTATGAATCACCAATCTCTGTGCGTTCTCTGGGTACCTATTTTCCTTGTATCTACATAAACACAGATATGTCAAACTGTAAATATAAAGTCAAAGAATGATACAAACACACTAAGCCTTTCACTGCCGTCCCTCTGTCTCTCACCTGTCTCTGGTCTTGCTACATAGTAGTGGTCCAAATTCAAAGTAACCAGGTTTGACTACGTAAGTCTTCTGGAGCCCATCTTCCATTTGTGGCACCTTTTTACTAAGAGCAAAAAAAGTCCTGTGGAAACAACATAACTTTAAGTCCAACAGAAATCACATGTAGTCATCCATTTTTGCAGTCAAAATCAGTTCATTGTTGTGTGTTTTGATACATTATCAAGTTTTTATAATTGAAAAGAAAATCCATGATCTCAATGTTGTCCCATTGAGATCATGGATTTTCTTTTACAAGGTTAAATAAAATAAAATAAATAAATAAAAAAACTCGCTGTAGCTACAACCCATGTGCAGACAGTGTTTTGTTAGCAGTGGTATTCAAGAGTAAGGGCTACAGCAAAGTTATTTTTGCAGGTGCATAAAAATGCTGTTTCATGTGCTGCAGCTGGGCAGCTAATCAGCTATCTAACCTACAAACTGATTAAACGAGGTAAGGTGCAGGACATGACGTGTATACATGTTTGTTATGTAGATAAGAAGGAGACTATAGCAGGAAAGCTAATGTGAGTTATTGTTCAGAGTCTGTGGTTCTTGTGTTGTGTAGCACAGTGGTTCTCAAAGTGGGGTCAAAAAGGGGAATAATTTATTTTTACTATAATTCCATCCATAACTAACACAGTGACAGAATGTATGACTATTTTGTTCATGGGTTTCAAACAATAAAACATCTAAAAGCAAAAATCTTATCAGATGAGAGACCATAGGACAAATTTTATGACATGGGGGTCTAATTTATGTCAGTTTAGGGGCCCTTGAGGGGAAAAAGGTTGAGAACCACCGGTGTAGCAGACTGCTATCTGGACAGTGTGACTGTCTGTGACTGTCATGTATTTGTATCTGTTAAACCCCTTTTTACCTCATATTCACCAGTTATAATACTGTACTACTTTAGTACACAATGCTGACTGACATGTAGTTTTTGCAGATGGAGGGATATGTGCAAGTTCCTCTGCAGAGTAGCTGGTAGTGTCTCTGGGTCCCCAGTAGCTCAAATTTGAAGGTCTGTTCAAACTTCCCCGGGGAGTCTGAGTAGAACCATATCTTCAGAACCACTTCACCATTGGCTGGTACAACCCAGCGAAATGTTGTCAGGCTGCAAGCAAATACACACACACACACACACACACACACATGCATACAAACACAATAAGTTACGACAACAATGAAGCAAGAAAACCCACAGTGTGTCCTTTAAAATGAGTTGTGTGTGTTTACCTCTGATTACGTTTCAGCTCTAAGGTTCCTTGGTGTTGGTCTTGTTCAGTGCAGTCAGACCTGGTGGAGACGTGTGCAGTAGAGCGAGGCTGCTCCGAGCCCTTTGCTTTTGTCCTGGCTGACGCTCGTGTCTTGCTCCTCTGACTCTCTTTGCTCTTTTTATCCTTAATGCTGCCCCGGCTGCGGCTTTTAGATGCTGTTGCCACTGCCTCTTCCTTTAGTGCGCACCAACACACACATACACAAACACCATTCTAATTTTAAAATTTTAATGTTGAAATCAATTTGAACTTTTGATTTATTAATTATTAGAATGTGGAATCATAAAGCTATATGGTCATCATGAGTGGAAGGTTTTTTTATTCATGGTAGCTAAATAGTTTGTGCTAATTATTCTTCAAATAAAGACCACATTTCCTGTAACTCCTGCTGCTTCCTGCGACAAAACAATGTTTGCATTCTGTGTATATGTATCCATCTGTTTAAATCTATAGTCATTTGGTGAAATTACCGTTACCTTTACAACCGATGCTTGTAGATCTTCCTCTGACTCTTTCTTCTCTTCACCTTGTTCGTCCTGCCCTGAAGGAACCAGGAAGGTGAAACAGTCACAGGTGAGTTGACTGATAGATTTCTCCCTGTTTTTGGGGAAAGGAACAATGGAGAAGGTGACAGGAGGAGGGATGGGTGGGCCGCTGGGTCCCAGCCCCAAATTATCCAACACCTAAGGACACCAAAGGAGAGAAGGAAACAGATTAGGAAATTATGATAAATTAATGAAAACCCAACCAACCAACTTAATGAAAAAATACATTTTTGGAGGAAACATACATAAAATTATACTAACAACAAATAAAGGAAAAATCTGTGTCAGCTGTACCTCATCCAGTGTTGGCAGGGTGCTGTCTTTAAGTAGCTCTGTGGCACTTGAATAGTCTTTCTCTCTTACATTCAGCACAATATGAGGGATGAAGTCCTGTGGAGACACATTGTCTCCATCCTTGTCTGCGTCAGCTGGTGCTGCTATCTGACTCGGCATTGGAGACACTGCCTTGCTATTGGCTTTCTTGCTCTTCTTGCCAACAGGGCTCTGTGTACACAGCATGATGATTGATGGGATTCAGCAGGTGTAATACTGATGTTTCTTTTTGTCTGTTAGTCATTTAAGCAAATGTAATATATTAACATATTTCTTGCTGAGTACAATTAGTAAGTATGGTAAATTCTAACCTGTTCAAATTTCACTCTGAGTATGCAAATTTGTTCCAGTACCACTAAAACTATGCTGCTATTGTAGGAAGCAACCACTTTGATGGGTTTGGAGTAAAAGTTCAAATTCAAATGTTATTGAAAATATAAGACAGTGAAGGATAAAGACAAATAGTCATCATCAGTCACATCTCTGGTATGGGTTGATATTGTATTTTCGTCAGCAAACTGACCTGTTTGTCTGTTGGGGCATCCTCTGACACTGGTGGGGCTTCTCCACTCCACTCAACCAGCAACAAGCCCTGGGCCCGGTCCCAGTGCTGCAGGACATGCTCCACTTGCACCTGGCTCTCCTCATATGCACTGAACTGAGACTGCAGCTCATCCACACTGGACTGGATAGGGGAGCAAAAGTGGTTTGGAAAAACAGCGAGAAGATTAGGGAATACAGGTGAAGTTGTGGGGATTATAAAACTGACATTTAACTTTATTACATGTAACTGTGGATTGTTAACTCTTTGCTGTTACACCTAAAAAGGTATTTTATGGTAACATTAAAATTTGTAATAATTGTTGTGGCTGACAATCTCTCAAATGTTGTCAAAGCAGACTAAATGGTTGTGAACAACAGCCAATTCAAGAGCTGTAAGAGTACAGATAATTGGCAGATATCACAGCTTGCAAACACCGTTTGTTGCCAGCTATGAGTCTCTCTATTCATGATTGAGGAATTTTCACCCTCTCTTCCTGCAAATCACTTCTGTTCTGAGATATTTTAGGCCGTCTTGCAGGCACAGCATGTTTAAGATCCAGAGGAGGACTGTGAGAGTGTTTCCAAAAGCTTCAGCCTAGGTTTCAGTAGTCAGTAGTTCATTTTGAGATCTGCTTTGGACCATCGTCCTGTTGTAGGAGCAAGCCTCTTTTCAGTTTCAGGTTCTTGACATTTGCATTAAGAATTTGCTTATATTTACTGTACTGAGTATATTCTCCCCTCTATCTGTGCAGTGTTTCCTGTGCCACTGTCTGCCACATAAACCCAAAGTAGAATATTTCTACCCCATGTTTAACAGCTGGCAAAGAGGGGCTTACAAAGCACTGACTCAGTATGGTGTCCAGCCATTTGCACCTGGAATTGTACAGTATAAATCCATTGAAGACTAATATTTCAGAAGGTGATCGAGTGTATTTGTAATGTGGGGCTTAGTGTGTCACTGCTCAGAGGGAAATATACCTTTTCTCTCTCCTGTTTGTCTGTGGGTTGGGGAGACTCTGCATGCGATGCTTTGGTTTCTTCTGTCTGCTTTTGTGTTTCTTCAGCCTCTTTGCTATGATGCCCTGCAGCAGAAATTAACCAATCCGATTACAGTCTATACACTGTTATTTACTATACATGTAATAATTAAAAGTTTCTATTTTCTGGCATGAAACAAAAAGTGGTATTCTGCACAGTTCTTTGCACCTTCAGTTAAATTGTGTTGCTCTCCTGTTTCCCCCAGTGACTCTTTAGAGTTGTCACAGGAAGATATCCTGTGTCCATTCGATGCATCTGTTGACTGAAGAGGAAAAGAAACAAATTCATTCCGACTGTGAGGCTAAGCATGTGTGTATTTGTGTGTGTTTATGGGAGTTTATGGGAGAACCTGCTGGAATGGGATACATATACAGACCTGCTTCCCCTCCAGCAAGCTCTTCTTCTTTGACACATCCTTAGGATCCTTCTTTCCACCCTTTTTAATCTTCTTCTTCAACTCTTCATCTCTTAACCTCTTCATCTCCTCCTGTTGCTTTTTTTCCTCCTGCTCTTTCAATGTTTGCTCATGCTCCCTAGTAAACATTCATAAATCTTTTTAATGGTTGAAAATGTTTGCACTATTTGCAATGGAATAAAATACAATACTGTATATAACTAAAACAGACAAATAATGTAGAATTAATACTCTGTTGATCATAACATCATCATATGCAAAGCTTGACAATTTACTGAGGGGGGGGGGGGGGGATTTTATCATTCTTATTGGCAAATTTCAGAACTCCTAAAGCTTCCTCAGGGTTTTAATGCAAGTTGCTGCCCATTACCATCTTTCTCTTGTGCCCAATATTGTAACTTGTCAAACCCCACAAATGCACCAAAGTGGTATTCATTAGGCTGAAACAAGCAGAGTCTGTGCAGTTAAGAGAGTCTGGTGAATCCAACCTGCAACACGCATACGAACAAATCTCACAGAAAAAAGTAAGAGAACTTAGGATAAGACTATGGATGGGTCCTTGAATGTGTCTGCCCATCCTCCGGTCAGTACCTGAGCTTCTGCTGTCGGAGTTTCTCTCTGTGCCGCTGGGTAATAAGCTCTTTCTGTTCCTCTGGCAAAGCATCAAACTCCTCCTCATCCAGCTCTTGCAACCACTTCTCCTCCCTGTCCACGTTCTCCTTCTGTAGAGCCTCTGACGGACACACACAGAAAGTTCCACATACAAAGTCATCAACCTTACTGAATAGAAACAATAATATGATAATAATAACATAAAGTGTGCATGCTGTTGCATTTCTTACCTTCAGCATCTCTCTGTGCTTTCTCCACTGCCTTCAGGGCTGCGTAGGTGTCAGACAGATTGACTACATAGATGTGTTTGCGGTTATTAAGGGCCTTAAGGACAACTTGCAGTGTGCTTGCTCGTGATTGAGTGTACACTGACTCCAGGCCGTCAATCACTATGCCACGATGACAATCGCTTAACTGTTATCACAGTAACAGCAACACCAATAGTAATGACAAGACAAAGAGAGAAAACATGAAAGGACAAAAGTGAAACTTTTCTGAAACTCAGTCATAAACTCAAGACATAATACAAATCAGAGATCTGTCAGTTTACAAGCAAGAATAGCTGTAAGCCAGTAACCTTCCTTCCTGCTGACTGACTTTTTAATGTACGCATGCTTATTTTCAATTTTAATTGACTTGTGTGCAAGGTCATGTGTTACGGTGCCCTAGTTGTTGATGACTGCTGCCATCTTTCTGAGGGAAAAGCAGTTTGTCTGACCTGAAATCTCTCTGCCAGGATATCAACCAGTAGTTGATCAGGTAAGAGGCTGCTGAGTGTGGTCACATCTCCTCCCTGAGGCAAAATCACACCACAGGAATTGGTTCATTATATTAAATTATTAAACTATATTCACAATCTTACTACCTTTTATACCCAGATTTGGAAACATTTTGCTTGCAGAGATAGAGATGCATCCAACAGCTTCAATTTATATTTATACATATATGTATAAAAAAAATACTTCCCAAACCAGGACAACAATAATTAAACAACTCTGTGTGACACTATAACACAACCGATGACCAGAGGACGGGAGCAAATGTACCAGATGATGGGCAATGTGTGTGCTTTCAGTCTCCTGAGGATGCTTGGAGCCATTTCTACTGCAGCAGGCCTCACTGGGTTTTGGAAGAACTCGCACAGTATCAAGTGAAGCTGGAGCTGGATCTGAGGCTTCAAGATGTGCTGCAGCTTCTTGTTCTGTGGTACTTTCAATGGCCTGAGCTGAAAGCACATAGATAGAGTATTTTTCTGCAGTAGTGTCCTGCCTCACTACAGAAGATTTATAATGCCTAATTACAAGCACAGTGCTGCCTGATCACAGTCTTTTATTGTTGAACACTGAGACATTCACTAGGTGGTTGAGGATTCAATCCTCTGTTAAGTGGCTGTGGACAGTATGGAAAATATTACTTATCTGTCCATTAAAAGCCACTTATTTAACTTCTAGGCCACTGCAACCACCCAAAGACAAAAAATGATTCAACAGAATTAAACTGTATATTAGTACACAGTATATTATGCTTACCAGCCTCCTCAGCCTCCTTCTCAGCGTACTCAGCAGCAGCAGAATGATAGAGCTCTCTTGCTGTCAGGCTAACAGGTGAAGTGCCATGTATCAGCACATCTGTAACCACAGCATCAACACTCAGACATGACCCTCCGTAGTGATGAGCCAGAGCAGCTGCTGCGCCGCTCTTACCTGGAAAAAGTGTTGGATATACAGAAACACCAATCACCTCATCGTGTTTTTAAGATTTCATTTTTCTTTTCGCAATAGAAAATCTGCAGTTTTCACCTGTCAGTGGGGCTCCATACACAATAATAGCAATGCCTCTGCGGTTGCGTGCAGCCAGACCCTCGGGTGACAGGTCAACACACATGTGGCGGGCAATTGCTCTGGAGACAGGGGTCATTTCAAGCTGCCCCACCCTCCCACTGCTTACCTCACTGCTCATCTCTGAAATGACTGAAATCACAAAGTGCAAGTATTAGAGAGAAAGCCATGACGTTTAGGTTGAATTTTTAAATTCAAGCTTAAGGTAATCTTATGTTAATTACAACATTCAGGTTACTTTCATTAGCATGCTGAGTTCTGTTTCTAAAAGGGTTGCACTCACACAATTCAGCTGTTTTCACAGTGCTGGCATGTATTTCTTCTTCTTTGCCATCTGCTGGCTGAGCATCGTTTTCATTTGACCTCTTTTCTTCCTCCTGTGTGTCATCCTTCTCAGTTTCTTCTTTATCCAAGCCTTCCTTCAGCTCTGGTGCACACAGGTATATTGGATTAAAGCAGGTATGCACTGATAAACTACACAGGTACAATATTTCAATGCTTGCAGATGAACATGAGCATTTATAAGTGCCTGAAGCTACCATCATCTTTCTGCTGGGAGCAATACTCCTTGTAGTAGTCAAGCAGTTCTGTGGGAAGACTTTCTCCAGGGACCCTGGGGGGCAGCAGTAATATGTTGTTCTCATCATAACCTTGCATCAGACGCAGGATCTGCATGGGATGACATCAGAGAGGGGAGGCGAGAGAGAAACCAGGAGGTGAAAACACACAAATAGTAAGCAAGAGCAAGAGAAGCAAATTAAATGTTGATAATTAGACAAGGGGCCACATGAGGGGATAAGAAAAGAGTGGTCAGAAAATGGTGTTAGTTTTTAAGGGCAGCTTATCTTTTGTTTGATTAGGTAAAATATTGTGGCTATGTTGTATTAACACATCGCAATGTCATATTTTTTTAGTTGGTAGTGAAAAATGATACAAAACAAAACAAAACAAAACAAAAGAACAAAAAAAAGGATTTAGCTTTAATATGTGGTTTAAACACAGGTAATGCCATTGTATAAATGTCTTTATTTGTAAAAGTTCAGACTGGGCAAGATTTCTGGTGACTGAGGGCTTTACTCCCCCATTGTTGGATGATTAGTTTATAAAGTCTTGTTAATGGGAACTGTGAGCTTTGCAGGACAGTGACCCTATAATCCTGCAATATACCAAAAATGAGAACAGAGAGTTTATCATGAAACCCTGACAAACATAAGGGAAGGATGGCAAATTCCAGTTTTGTTTGTTTGTGTTTAACCCAGAACTACCTTTTCGTCCTTGAGATACTGTGTGTCGAAGTCCAGAGAGTAGAACTCGATGGGGAAAGAGCAGGGGTTTTTGACTGTGACCTCAGTTTCAACCTCAGCACTGAGAGGCAGGCAAGGCCCCAGCTCCAGCACTGACGGGCAGAACTCAAGTTGCGGCTCCTCACCCTGACCCTGCGCTGTAATCAACACCTGCTGGGTGCTCTCAGCCACACGGACCACTAGCTGCCTGCTGTAAGCATGCTGCAAAGACATATACAGTTGGTCATATTCTATATCTTGTAAAACCACAGGTTCATAAAAGCAGTAACTCAAATAATGCCATGATGCTCTGCTATGCTAAGCTCTAAAATCAGTAAAGCTACTTACCCCCTCAGCAGGGCTGAACTTTATCTGCACATTGACTCGCTCACCAGGGGTCAGCGTGCCAGAGGCAGGAATCACCTCAAATACCACTGGAGGTGGTCGCTGATCCTGCGGAACTTTTTTACGCTGGTAAAGAGGCAGAGACTTATCTATCTGAGTGAAAGCATATGTAGGTGTCACCGTGATGCATTTATGTTTATGTATGTATGTCTTTCTGTTTGTATGTATATTCACCATGTAGATGTAGATTTTGTTACGTGGACATCAATATTTACAAAGTTATCTGGAAATGTTCACTGAAATTTCCATAAGATGAAAAATGATCGTACCTTTTTGAAAGGCTTCACATCCTCAGCTATGCTCCAGTGGCAGGGCACAAACTCATGATTCAGTAGCTGTACTGTCCTCATCTGATGGGGGAGATTATAAAACATTTTGATTTGGAAGAGGCTGAGTTGGCTCTCATGTCTGTTTAGCTACAGCAGAATGGTTTTAGTTTCAGTTGTTTCAATATACATGGCCTTCTTGCTACTTCTTTCATTATCATTTTAAGCTAATGTTTTGACCACATTATGCCTAAACACAACAAAGTTTGAGCTGTTTCAGTGTATAAGCTTTGTAAAAAAAATTAAAAAAAAAAAAAGTCCTCCACAGCAAGGCAGCATACTCTCTCATTAATGAGCTTCATTACTGTGTCTTCCACACACTGTAGTTTTAAAGCCGTGTACAGCATTTTGTACTTTCACCTAGTTTCCTGTTCTGTTTCTACTGCATGTTGATAACACAAAGTGGGATACACTGGGCAATTAGTTTGTTTTGAATTTGTGCAACTATCCAATTTTAGTAAAGATTTTGCACATATACAAATGTTCATCACAGCATTTTCATTCAATCGTAGAACACAATAACAAACCTTTGTAGAGCTACACAATAGTATCTTGTAGTAGTATCGCATCTTCTCATACTCCTGACTTACCTGACACATACCACACTGTACAGTGTCAAACTGCAGTGTATCCATGGAAACAGCAATGGCCGGCATGGTCAGCACTGCACACAGCCGCACCTGCACCATCGGGCCACCCACAACCTGTAAAAACAAAAATAATCAACTTAAGAACAAGGTCGCAATGCTACTGATTACCAAGGGAGACAAGGACCAACTATTTTACATTAAATGACAATGTTTGTTTATCTATGCTCATGTGTACCTTTATTGGCATGACAACACATATGTCTCCCATCTTCAGTTTGGCTTCTTGCGGATCAAATTTAACTGTGAAGGTCTGTGTCTCGCCACAGGGCAGGTTCTTCACTCTTTCAAATTCAGCACTGAAACCTTTGAAGGAAAATTCCCCAAATCATTTTTTATTTTGTAGGAATTGTATTAAAAACAATGAAATGTTGTATAGTGTAAAAGACTAAAAAGAATTTGAAAATAAAACTGCAACAATATAAATCTGTAAACTAGTCTCCTCATCATAAATGAAATATCCTATTCTGAAAACTCCTTCAAAAACATCTGCACATTTGATTTCCCATATGATGTATCTGCATTGTAAAAATACAAATGACATCTGCTATATGTTTGCTATATAGTTATAGTTCTTGTGTATTTGCTAAGCATCCCATAGGCACAGTCACTTCTAATTCATGAATACCAGGGGCATCATTACACTATTATTTGCATAATTGTGGTAAAGAAATACTGAGATATCACATTTAATAAGAAACAGAGACAAAGAACTGAAAAAGCCACAAGCCTTTCAGTAATGTATCATGAAATGTATAATGTTTCACCTGTGCCAGCGAGAGGTTTGCGATTGGCATGGAAGGACACAGGTACTGATCCAGTATTGGTGACAGTTACAGTCTGATTGAGGACTTTGCCAGGAATAACATAACCAAAATCCAAAATGTACTCTGGGAGAAGGAACCTGGGGGGAGGGTGTAAATAAGACATCAAGAACAAGCAACAACCACTTCACACGTACATTTGTTTACTGAAGTAAGGCCTGGCAATACTTCAGTATAATCATTTACTGAGATTCAGTAAAATAGTTTCAAGTTGTCATGATGACATGATGTTACCATTTTACAAAATTTTGTGATTCAAATTAATAGTTTTGAACAAATCATGATTTAAAACTAATTAATTTTTTGTTTTAAATTCAGTTTAAAAGTTATTTTTTGAGATATTATTCATTAAGATTCTTTAAATTTCACAACTCAGTTCTCACTTCAGTACAAAGAGTGGACCATCTGTTAAACAAAAGAGAGTGTGTGTGTGTGTGTGTGTGTGTGTGTGTGTGTGTGTGTGAGTGTGAGTGTGAGTGCGAGTGTGTGTGTACATACTTGCTAAGGTTGTACGACTGTCTGGAGGAACCTCCTGAGTCTCCGAGCTCCAGCAAGCTACCAGAGCTACTCGTCACAGCGAGAGCATTCTCTTTGACCAGTGCTCTCTCAATCTCCATGTGTAGCAGCTCTTCATACTAGAGGCAGCATGCCAAGACAAGAAAGGGGAGAGCGAGACAGAAGGAGGGGTAAATAAACACTCAAACTTACTAAAAAAGTTGAGGAGTTACATAAGCAAATAACAATCAGCACAGTCTGTCAGGCACTATAAGAACAATAATTCAAGGTACCTCCAAATATATTTTTATCAGTCATAGTAAATTAAACTGTATGAAATTCAGTTTTGTTATTCAGTGGCCAAAGCAACTATGGATGCTGGTCTCGTTAAGCAGAGCTGGCTGCCTGAGAAAAGTCCATGACCCTGGTAGACCTCATAGTCAGGGAATTAGTTGCAGAGAGCTTTGAGGTTTGCAGTTTCAGGATGATCCATTGCCCACATCAATAATTTTGACAACCACTGGTGCAGTAAAGGCGTGGACATTACATACACAGTTTTCATATCTTTGATAAATACAAGTGAACAATCAGATAACACAAGAGGTCTATGAAAACAGTGTAGTGTGTATCCCCACCAGTCAGAATGGTAGCTGAAGATATCCCATATCTGTCTATTCAAACCTGCCTTCAGAATATTTATAACCTTTTTGTTGATATCCTAAAAGGAATTTTCACTGGAATTCATCAAATCTCCAGACACCTCCATTTTTTACTTTATATCATAACTAAAGTGTGGTACAGTATATCAACTATTGCATTTTGGCAAGTAATATTTTAGCTTTAGATGTCCAAAATGGTAATTAAGATATCTTAAACTATAAGGAATTTAAGTATTTAAAAGCTGCACATATGGCCTTTAATTTGAGACACCATGCAGCTAAATACCAACGTAACTGGTCCATTCCTCCTCTGTTGCTCTTCTTGAGGTTACTTGCTTTGTTCCCCAATTAAAAAAGTTTTTTGGGAGACCTTTTAGTTTCCATACTGAGAGTCTAATTACAAAGGTATTTGATCCAAAATTGCGATTTCAAGCTTTTTACAGTAACTATGATCATTCACTCACAATGAATATGATATGAATAGTAATAATAATCACAATATATGGTACAGTATATGGCTCCATAAAGTTACATCTTGGTTACACCATGTGTACTGATTATAAACCACCACATGTGCATGATCAAAATATTAACTCAAAAACTTTTCTTGATCCTTAAAAAACAAGATTTTGGAAAACTCTGGGTTTTCATTGCATTACATCCATGTTGGTTATTTTAGTCACTGACTGTGAGTGTGCAGCTGGCCTCTGTTGTTGCTCCTCCACCAGTGGTATTTCCATTCATAAGCTCCTTTCTGACTCCAATTGCCTCCACAGCTGCTCTGGCCTGCTGCACCACATCACTGTAGCACTCCTCTGCTGCAAAGGAATCATAAATGTCACACCAGTGCAGAGATAAAAATATTGAGAATTTGTTTCTCAATATTTGTTAGCAGGGAGATGTGATTATTAGTTAGACCTGTCCATCAACTGAAAGTTTTGGGCTCAGTGCTTTCTAAAATGAAAGGTGTTAGTTGAGCTACATTCAGTTTTAGGGGAACAGCCCTGTTCTGTAGCTGACTCTGTTCTCTGACAATCTCCTCATGGTGATAGGAGTAAATTTGTTTACTCCGCTACACAGAGAACAATTACTGACATTGTTTACCTTGCTCAGTATTACCTGATCATCACCTCATTTGGACAAACACAATGAACAAACAATTTTGCATATTGCTTTGGAAATTTTCTTCCTTTGGGCTGCTGTGTCAGGACACAGTCATATCTGTGTGTATGAGTGCAAGTGTATGCATACACAGGTTTCGTGGCAAGTTCATGCTGATCCTTGGGAAAACTCCCTCTCCAGTCACAGTGATGTCCTGAGGGGGGAGGAAAGCCACCTGTAGCTGAAGCTGCTTCACAAACACCTCAGGGGTGCCAGGGAGGTAGAGCACACGCACACATTGCTCCGCACCGGCATCGATGTAACCCTGACACACACACACACACACACGCACACACAAAACTGGTAAAAACCTTCTATGCATAATGAATGACCTTTCCATGTCTGAAATTGCTCCAAGATGAGCTCACCAAGGTGGGGATGACCAAGGGCTGGCCAGGTCTGACCTTCTGCCCCTCCACATTTTGCCCATTGTCTTTTTGCTGCTGTGCATATGGCTGCTGCTCATCCTCATCCAGGGCCTTCCTCTGTCCCCCTGCCTCCTCATCTCCCTCATTCTCCTCCTCCTCACTTTTAGGGTATGTGATACTGAATTTGAAGCCCACCTTGCCAGTATTTCTTAGGGTCAACTCAGCCTCCCCCACATGATCAAAGAGCTGGAAGAATCAGAGGGAGAGGTGAGAGGCGAGGTTGTTCACCGTTGCTTTTTAAATTTTCAGTACCTTTATAATCATTGAAGACAATGTGAATTAGTTTGGCAAAGAAATTCCATCTAGTGTGTTTAGATGGAGTGGTAGCCTTCTAAAAGTGATCCAGTAAACAATAGGTTTTATAGAAATGCCTGCATGATATTAGCCTCCTTATGCACCTTATGCCAATAACCTTATCAAGAAGATAAGTGGTCACCGTCACTGTGATATGAGCACAAACAAACAAAGTTGGTTAGTTGTGCATTTAGAAGATGACTGATTCAGGAATTCCTAGCTACTACACACAAAGCTAATGTGTGTATACAAGAGAACAACACAGAGAACAAGAGAAAAGAAAGCAAGAGGGAGAAGCTGCTGAACAGACAGGAAGGTCAGAGAAATGTTCTGCTGAATCACTAATTTCAACAAAATCAAAAATCAATATGTCCTTGTTTTGAATATCAATAATAACATGTCAGGATGGCTTGCATATTTACAGAGGGAGTAAAAGTGCAAAACATCAAACTGTGAAAAACTACATAATGACATTCAAAGTTAATATGATTCCTCTCAGATGTGTGAGTCCTAGGACCATTAGAACTGTGAATAAGTGGGTAACAAACATTTTATGCCAACAGTAGATATGTGTATCCTAATAACATGCAAGCACTCATCCTACAAGTTGTCCCTCAGCATTAGATTCTGTGACAGAAAAAAAGTGGAATGGGGAAGCATAAAACTGGATGGATTGTCAGTTAAAACACTAATAGTCAACAAAAGCAAATAGCCAGGAAACAAACACCAATGCAGCAAACACATCATCAGTCACACTCCCCTCCAGCCTGTCAGCGTCATTCTGAAAATGGCAGAATGCATCACTCCCTCAAATTCTGCAAAAATGGGATTAGTTTTGTCTGACATCATGTGCCACACATGGGTGAGCAGACAGATGGCAAAGGAAGTACAAGGACAAGAAAAGAAGGATAACAAGACAACAAGGAGGCAAATTAACACAAAATAAGGAAGAGTGATTTAAAATATACTGTAGCAAAGAAGAGCTTTTCCTTGACATAAGCAGCGGTAAAGTCTGCCTCCATTGCCATTGCCAGCTTTCTCTATTGCCAACCATGGCTAGATTTTAAAAAACTGTACGTACTAAGGTGAAATATAACTGACTGCTAGAGCTTGTTGGGATAAGGAATTAACAAGTAAACTTGGGGTAAAGGAGCCCTGAATACGTACCTGCAGACCAAAGTCGACATGGGTGAAGTCAAGGCTGTAGCTGATTACTGATGCTTCTCCTCTGAGTTTGATTTCATACGTAGGCCCCTCCTCTACATGGCACTGAGCTACCACCTCTCTGCTGATTTGTTCGTGGCCGTAGAAAGAGAATGTGACAAGCTGCTGCTCACCGGGTTGCAGCTGACCATACATCGGTAAGACATCAAATACCTAGAGAGAGAAAAAGAAAACCCTTAAAACTTACAGAATTAATTCTCATTTCCTACTGATTCTTCCAATGACCCACTGTGATACTCACATTAAAGTAATGGTTTGACATTTTGAGACATATGCTTATTTGCTCTTGTGTCATGAGTTAGATGAGAAGGTTAATACCACTCTCATATTCTTATCCAAAGATCTAAGTGTTAAAATGACAAGCTGTGGTTTTACAGGGGATAATGTGCTGGACTACTTCCTGGATTTCCAGGCCAGGTACAGTCATATCTTCAATCTGATTTCACTGTGAGATTGCCAAGAAAATGTTCCAGCATTAATTCCTCCCATAAAAGCAAAACTTGATGTTTAAACACCTAGGATCTTGTACAGAATAAAAAAAAAAAGATATAATGTGTGAATAAGTCAAAGGCAGAGGTTCTGGTAGGCAGATGAGAGCTATGGCAGCAGTTTCTCACTGCTTCCAGTCTTTATACTAAGTTAAACTAACTATGTCCATACTCCAACTTGATATGTAATTGACAGATATGACAGTGGTTGATTATCTTCTCATCACAATCTTATAAAGAAAGTGTATATATGTATTTCTCACAACGCTCCCCTGCTCCTGTAAGCTCTAGTAATTCAAAACATTTCTCATCTAGACTCTGCCCTCGAGTTGAGTTGAGTGCAGACACATTTAATCCATTAATAACTGCCTTAATCGATACATACTATGTGATTTCAGTTTCTTGATTGTTGGTCAAAGAATAATATTTTTTCCAATGTATAGACAAGAAGTCAATTTTATTTGATTGATTAATCATTCTGTGATCACTTTAGTCGACAGAAATCAGAAACATTATAATTTATAAATCAGGGAACCTTCAAAAGATTCTCAGCACTCTTTTATAGCAATGTATGAAAAAGTACAAAGATATTTTGCAAACTGACAGCAAAGAGGGGAATCTCCAAAAATGAGGGAAAAATGAGTGTGTGTCTGACTGGCTGTGGCATGTGCATGTGTGTCTACCTCTACAGTAAAAGCACTGCAGCACACAGAGATGGAATAATTTGCCCATTAGCTGCTGTTAGCTGCTCTCTCCATCTCCTGGAAATATCAGGGAAGCCCTTGTTTGTTTATACATGAGCATTTGCCTACCTCCTCCACACGCACAGGACACTGTGTGCTGTTCTGGTCATATACACCAGGCCTGGGGCTAAGAGGAACTGGAAAGGCAGGAGAAGGTGTTCTAGAGGAACCCCTCCCTTTTTCAGTCTCATTTTCTGTTTTTTTCTGTTCCCCCTCTTCCTCCAGCATCTCTGTCTCTCTGTGATGGTGAAAGGACAGTAAAGCATCACTGATGTAAATATTTATTTTCCTCACACTGAAAGAAAAACTGTGTAACAGACATTCAATACTGTAGACAGAACATAAGAAAAATCCTCTTAAAATAATTAGAGGCAAGAATTATGAGTGCCAGCTCCATGAAATTAGTCAAATGAAAGCCCCAAAATGGCCATGAGATATCTACATGGAAAATGCAATCAAGAGTAAATGATATTACAGTCTATTGCATATATATCGTAATACCCAAGTAGAAGAAGAAAATCTGTATTGCCTATAGCCCAAAGAACTCTGACTCTTATTTTCTCTCTTTTCTACTCTCTCCTTCCCTGTGGGATCAGACAGGGTGCATCCATCAAGTTAATTAAACAGAGTGTTCTATAATTAAGAGGAATTTTAATAGGCAAGCAGCAGGAAACAGGTCAGGATAGATTGTAGTGAAGTGCTGAATAAACATGGAAGAGAATGAAAGAGATTTAGTGAGTGAAGCCATCTTAAAGCTGGACTGGACAAGTTCTATTAAATCACTGAACACTGGCTATGTTGTTGCCATAGTGTGGGCGTGCATGTGTGTGTGTGTGTGTGTGTGTGTGTGTGCGTGTGTGTGCGTGTGTGTGTGGTCCAGGTCTTACTCATATTGTGGGGACCTAAATCTGTTTACTCAGTTTCATTCTGGGGACATGTCTTATTTATGGGGAGAAAAAACAAGTCCTTATAACGTGAATAGTGTTTTAAAGTTGGGGTAAATTCAAGTTAGGCTTAGAGTGAGGTGAGTTGTAGTTATGGTGGTGCCCAGGGAAGCTACAGTGCTGGTGTGGCAGCTTATGCGTGGACAACAGTGATACAACCAGGAGGGGGCACTGTTGTACGGTCAATCTGCGATGTATGCTGTTTTAAGGGGCAAACTGGCTTTATGTCTGGCCTCGGGAATCCCAAATTAGCAAGTCTAGCAATATGAGATGTAAGGGTGAACAAATACTGTAGGTGAACGCCTTAAAAAACAGGATGCATTTTTTGTGGATGAGAGTTCGTAAGAGCCCATAAAAACCATTTGGCCTCATGTGGGAAAAAGAAGCTTTTCAAATATGGGTCTTCTAAGAAAGAGTTTAAAACCCACTGGTGCGGACAGAGGAACAGATGGTGAGACAGCAGATGATGTCTCTGCAAGAGCTCAGCTCAAAACACAAATAGCCTGCTCTGACATTCTCATATCTGTCTTTCTCTCTTCCATGGATTCTTTCTTTCATGCACACCATGGGTGTGACTGTGTTTGCCTATGTTCAGCCTCACTAAAACACATCAAAGCCTGCTGAACCACAAACACCTCACTTCCAGCAGTCTGTCAGAAAAAGGAGAAATAGTTAGCAAGGATGAGTTTTAATGCTGGAAAACTTTGGCTGTACAGACAAATGGCTACTGGGGTTCCACTTTGTGAGTCAGTATGTGTGTGTGTGTGTGTGTGTGTGTGTGTGTGTGTGTGTGTGTGTGTGTGTGTGTGTGTGTGTGTGTGTGTGTGTGTGTGCGTGTGTGTGTGTGTGTGTGTGTGCAAGAGAGAGGCAGACTCTTTCTGGTTTACTTGTCATATACAGTATTTCATATAAACTGTAAATATACATTTCAAACAGCTGACAGCACAAAGATCTCTTTTTATATCATCTACACACTTTCTAGTCATTTTTTATGAATAAATATACACCAGCAAGGATACACCAGCTTACCATGCAAATGAGCTCTTTCAAAGATTGTGTCATTTTGTTAGTTACCTGCCGAATTCTCAGTGGTGGGACGTAAGATGTTTAAATACAAAAATAAGGTACTTGTACTTTATTTAGTATTTCCATTCCATATTACTTGATGATTTTCAGCTGAAACTAATCTAATTTAATATGGATACCCCAAAGTCCATGAACAGCACAACCCTTGGCAGGCTGTTTATTTATGGTAATAACAAACAGGTTTAAGAACAATAATTTGTTGTCTGTCTCATATGAGATTCTTCTTATTCCTCAGAGCAACTCAGAGGAAAAAGAATTATCCTCATTAATGTTTGCATTGTTGTGCCTAGAAAAGATGCTTTAAAACAAAAATGTCTACATCACCCATACATTTAAAAAGAAAATGGATGTCTAAAAGCATACAGGTCTATAGTATATAGTGCCTTTCGCACAAAGTAGCCAGCTTACATTACAATGCAAAAACAGGGAACTCAATGCTGTTTCTGATCCTTGAGCTTTTTGAAAGAGTAATGTTCCATTTTAAAAGACTCAACACAAAATGTTTTATCTGTCATTGCTTTAGTCTCTCTGTACATCTTTGTTTAATTTCAACATCCTCAAAAGCACCTGATATTCTTAGTTGTCAGTGATCTGTCAGTCATTCAGTTGTCTATTCATTTAGTCCATCAAAAAAACAAGTAACTACAATGCCAATGAAAAAAAGGTAGAGTGAGCATAAGCTTTTTAGTTTACATCTTGCTGATGGAGTCCTAAAAACAAAGAAGTTACAGTATTTAAATGTATTGTACTGCCTAAATCTATCATTAGGATAGATGGACTGAAAAGAGTTAGCTCTGTTGAAATTCCCCTCTCCAAGGGCTGCGGTGTAATTACTGATAGGGATGTAATTAGTTGGCTAGATAGTGCAGGTTTTGAGAGGAAGAAAGAGAGACTTGAGAGGGAGTGTGTGCACACAGAGTGAGGTCTCCATTTAATTAGCAAGATGGCCTATGAGACAGATTGTTAGGAGAGGTCACAGTCTAAGAGGGAAAGGGTGAAGAAAGAGAATAGAAGAGAAGGTTGATAAGGATTAGGTAGAGAGCTGAAGCTCAGGCAGAGGAAGTAGCGTAGCAGGAGGAGACGAAGGAGGAAATTGAAAAAAAAAAAAAAGATAAATAGGCAATGTAAAAACCTACGATGAGGACAAGGAAGAGGAGCAAAAAGGAAGAATACCAATAGACGAAAGAGGGGGAAGGGAACAAGGCAGCATAGGGTGATAAATCTTGCAGAGCTATAGCAGTGAGTTGGTTCAAGGCCATGGACAGACAGATACTATGGTATTCACAGTCCTTTGCAAGGGAGGGGAGCCGAGGTAAAGGTTGGAGAGAGGCATACTGTAACATTCATCAAGTACACAATCAGTAGATTTGTCTTCCCCAGAGAATTTATAATGGATTTGGCTTTCAATTCACAGGGTTTAAGGTATAGCTACGGCACTAACTTATCTTAAAGGACAGTTTTAATATACAGTATGGCTGAGATCCATTCTGCTCCTGTCCCTGAATCTTGTCTCTTCAGGATCCTACTTTTTATAAACAAGAAAAGCCATGACACAGGAATCACAGTATTCCAGCAGCTCCAACTGAGTATGAGGCTGTATGTTCTGTAAATAAAGTTTATTAAAAAGTTAAATTTTAAGATTAAAAAATAAATAAAAGTTTAATTTGTGATCAAATCCCCATTGTCTTGGCCTGACTTAATAATCTTTGACCTCATACTTGTCAGTTCTATAGTTTGGATAGTCGAACACTTTCTGTTAACAAATTGCTATGTAGCTCTGCCAAAAGTTTCAAAATGTATTATCACATCATCTATCTGGCCGGTCCTTTCCAGGAATTCAAATACGCCTCTCCAGGTACTTCACTAGTTGTTTTTTTGATATTTCCTGTAAGAAGAAATAACTTTTCCTGACCCTTGAGGTTACACACATTTCAGAACTCTTCTGACTGCTTGATGAAATATATATACAAATAATAAATAAATATTACCTCTACTTGGTAGGTTTTTATGTATATACACACTGCTAATGGGTTTGTTGTGTGTAAATATCCTCTGGAATCAGTTCCACACTCAATGACACTCAATTTACATGATCTCCTCTTACAATGATGCTGTTTGTAGAAGCATTATCTACACAGGCTCCACTAGGCACACCCATAGGGATGATTTGCATCACCTTTCTGTATGTAATTATACAGTATGCAGCTGTGCACCACCTACTATCTTTGATAGTGTATCGGGTGTGGGGTGTACTGTAAACATAGGTATAAATGTTAACTACATTGTGTGGACATTTCAGTGTGAATGTA
Organism: Trachinotus anak; assembly: GCF_046630095.1. NCBI lineage: Eukaryota > Metazoa > Chordata > Actinopteri > Carangiformes > Carangidae > Trachinotus > Trachinotus anak. The sequence continues at coordinate 24,732,091 of NW_027273853.1, read as the reverse complement.
CCTGATGGTAGAGTGTTTCTGCTCTTCCAAGAAAGCCCAGCGGTAGGACACAGGCAGAGGGGAGCAATTGGTGATTGTGATTACTCTGTGAGTGTCTGTGCAGTTAAGCACACAGCCAAAATCCACTGCGGTGGAGGAGAAGTGGAGGTTGGGAAAGTTGATCTCAGCATGCAGCTCCACTATGTCTTGCTGTGGGTGTCCCTGGTAGTGCACCTCAAGGAACTGGAGAAAAAAAAACATCAAGGAAGGAAATGTATTATGTTCATAAGTAAAATAAAGATACTCATGACTGCTCATCAAAGGTTATGGCCAGTGATCCTTCTCAGATTATTTTATTTGCTAGACTTTTAAAGGAAAAACATAAACAATGTTGTTGAGATGTGTTTTCCTCTGAACCCAATGGAGGTTCTAACCCAGACTGAGAACCACTGTCATATGTGCTAAAATATGGTGAGCTCAGAAGGACACAATATAGCCCCAGATAAAAAAGCAAAGCATCACATAAAAAAAATTTTAGAAAAAAGCACATCACTGTTACCTCATCCACAACACGTGAAATCCGATCTTCACAGCAAACTGGATTAAAGCATACCCACAACTCCGCCTGCTTCCCATTACCTAAGACCATGGACTGAAAAAAGACATTACAGTAGTGAAAATACGTAACATAAATGTATGAAAAGTGACACACTGTCTCTGCAGTATTTAGGATCACAGACTTAGTAAACTAATCAACAGAAAACTGGTTCCTCAACTTTTTTACATTTTGGGAGTGTGGACTTGCACTAAAAATCATTAAATCATATTTTTATCTGATGACTCCCAAAGCATAAGTTCACAACCCTTTTTAAAACCTTCTCACAGTTTAATGAGACATTTATTGTAATCCTGCCATGGGACCAAGGTTTATCAAAATATCCTGCTACTCGTTAGCTTCATTCAAAAATTGTGCCAGGGGCAAGAAAACAATTTTAATGTGGATTCCAATCCAGCATTTTAATCAACTCACAGAATGGAAGTTAAAGCTATGGTGAAATAATCACATTTCATATGTTGCAATATGGACAGCAACATTTTGTGTCTGACTCTTCTAGAAACAAAAACAGATTGATCAGTCATCAGCATTTACATCTACCGGTCATGTTCAAAATGAAGTCCACTTACCTTACATATCACTACACTGAGTAGCACTTACTGCAGGGCTTGATTGCAGCAATTGTCACTCAATGCAAATCAAGTTACAAGTGCGCAATAAACAGCACAGTGTAATGAGAATGTGAAGTGTAGTTTCCATTGATGATATAAGATTAATAATTTAGACATTATGAGCTCTAACAGCAAGGAAATGAGGTAGACATCAACATACCGTAGCCATAGGAAAGAGAATGAGATGCAGTTGATAAAAAAAGATATAAAATTATACAGAGATACATTACCAAGCTCATGATAGATTTTAAATTGTTTCAGTGCGCAATCCAAGTTTAGGGCAGAGCTTGCCTGACTCTAGTATATGACCACATTTTTCATACACCCTACAACTCAGTCCTACACTCATTTTCCCAAAAGCCATTATTCCTGCAGGAAGGCAATGTTTTTACTTTCCTTTCATTTGCAAAAGGAAAGTAACGGCTTCATTTATTCAAATACTCATATGAAAGAATTGTTAGAATTGTAAAGAATGTAAAGAATTGTGAATATTAACATTTTGTGCAACTTTATACTATGTTCACCTGAGTTTCAGATGAGAATGTACTTTCTACTCCACTACTACCACTCTAACATCTAGTTACTAGTTTCTATGCTAAGCTACGACAGGTATCAATCATTTTGTCTGTTTAGAGGGAAATGGTTTTTTGAAATTTCAAGCTGTGATCCAAATGTAAACACATGGTGGTCCCACTTCCAAGGATAGAAACAAACTGATATCTCTCTGAAACTGATTGACAGGTCTTTAAATATGAGGACTAAAATCTGTAGCTTTCTTCCTCCTGGAGCTTGAAATGAAAAATACAGAAACAAACAGCAATGAAGAGTTAACTAAAAGGGACAAGTACAGTATGTGTACCTTTGTGGTAGCTGAGCTATGAGCTCCTGGGGCCTCGCACAGAGAGAAGGGCTCTACAAGAGTGAGCATCATGGATAGAGACAGAGACGATACATTCTTCAAGACCAGTTTCTCATACAAGGGGATAAGATTCTTTCCTGGGACCTGTAAGATATACACACACATTGCTTATGTGTTTAATCCAACAATATAAAGACAATCTTCGCAACAGAAATCCTGTAGCACCACAAATATCTAACAGAGAGAACTGTTTATGATCCTTTGACCAACCTTCTCTATGCAGAAGTTTAGCTGCTTGGAGGAAATGCTGAGCATAGGAGCAATAAAACAACAGGTAACATCTACAGACATGATGAGCTCAGAGAAGCCCTGGCGACCCACAATGCCATGGCACACCAGATGCTCCCGTACAACCTGGTAAGACAAAAACATACTGTACATGTGCTGCAACACACATCTAATCTAATAGATGCATACCGGCTGTGATTATGAAATTAAGAGCTTGGCTTTATTCACTTTTGGGCTTGAAAGCATATTGTTTTACCTTGGATGAGTCTGAAGATCCCGTCAGCACCATGTCAACAGAGCAGCCTGGGAAAAGCTCCACTCGAGAAGGGCTGAGGCTGAACACCGGCTTCTCTCTGCTGGATGAGAGTAAAGATCCACGGCGAGGAACATCTTTCTTCCTGGGAGTGGAGATTGGGGGCAGGATGGCTCGGTCAGACAAACTGTCCTCGTTGCGGGATTTTGTACAAGGTGGGGAGCCATCAATCCGCCAGTACAACCGGTGCATCCGTTGGCCATGGTTGGTCAGCTTGAAGTGGTACTGGCATGACCCATAGCTTATAGGACATACAGAAGACAGCAAAGACACACGGCATACTGTCAACACTACATAATCTGTTCTAAATTACCATATCATTAATATTAAAGCATGAGTATAACCACTTATTCTACCTGAAGCATGTTCCTAAGTCAAGGCTTGGGGCAAAAGGCCTGTCGCTGACAATTGTGGTGCCAGTGCCTGTGGCAGACAGAGGGACCGTGTGTCTTTGACTGTCCTGGATGGACACTTCCAGCCTGTCCTTGAAGTGGATCACGTCCTTCAGGTGTGCTACTACCCGAAGTTCCACCTGGCTCTCTGGCAACACTTCTCCTTCACTGGGCTCAACACGCCAAAGGGACCGTCTATGGCCCTGAGGAAACAAAACATAAAGTTCCCGCTACTATGGGATGTCTGTCTTCGGATCTGTTGAGTGGAAACAGGGACATAGTAACTGCTTTCATGACTGAAATCTGATGCGTGAAAATATCTCCCTTGTGTGAATACTTTCCTCTTACTGTTCTCCACAAACCACTGAGATCTATGCTGTGGATGGAACTTAAAAGACAGATGTGTATATCATATAGCTGCATAATCACATCAACATCTCAGTGCAGCATGAGATAGTATAGGTAAAAGTATAGCAGTGGCTCCCTGCCTGACATAAGTAAGATGAAATATCTCTCTACTATCAGTAGGATAATGGGTAGAGTACTACATACAGATGTACAGCAGTAAAGAAGAAGATAAGTCTAACCTATGTTAAAATATGTTTTACATACACATATAGACAGTTTAAAAATGTTATTTGTATCACAGTCAGACTGTTTGACGCGCTGCAGGACAAATCCAATATTTCCCAGCTCTGTGGACTGTTCCATTACATTTATTTGAATGAAGACCAATGGAATGAAAAAAGATGTAAATCTAATGTTCATCTCCAGTCTCTCAGAAAGCAGATAGCCCTTCACTGTGCTCACTGTACTGTATATATATCTGACCAAGCAGTGGTCAAGATAATCAATGTTCCATATGGCATCTCTGTTGACAAATGACTGGAATATAAACTTTTAATTGGGATTGTGAGAATGAGCTTTCTACAGATGCATTAAGGCTTTCACTGCCTATAGGACAACACAATAGATTGTTGGTCAATGGGGCAAAATGTTTTCACTCTAATACTGTAATTGACATTTGCGCTGTCATACTGAAGTTCAGAGTGCACTGAAACTTTGAACAAATGAAATATAAAGATTTTGTTTGATGTCTCAGTTCAAAGCCACTTTCTTACAGATAATCCTGTGGAAACAGAATATTTGAATAAACAAGCCTCACACAAGCAGGCAACACTTAACCAGTGAGTGACTCTGGGAGTCACGGATCACTTTCTCAGCGTTTGTATGATTGGGTGAAGAGGCCAGTGAAAGCCAACTTGTGTTGGGTCGATACTAGGGTGATCATGGTAAAGGGGTGGGTAGAGTTGGAAGAGGAGAAAGAGCAGGGGGTCACCTCCCTGGAGAGAGGAGCAAGACGACTGGAATCTCAATAATCACATCAAACCTGCTGCATCCCGCAGCTTTATTAGAATTGATTGCCTTTGAATGCAGTACAAGTCAGAAGGGTTTAGAATCCAAATCTGTGCTGTGTGCTATACAACTATCAACAGTACATCTCACTGCATAAATCCTGCACTGATGCTGCAGTGAGTACTGCAGCTAGTTCTCCTGTCAAATATTACACAGCACAAGGAAATCAATATATTGAATGTAAAATATTACATGGCTCATATTTCTGGTTGCCAGCCAAAAAGAGACAAAAATAACATCTGAATTTTCCAACTAATCCCTTTTAATAGTGAGTGGAGAAAATGGTGTCCACATCACGTATATATGTACTGTTATGCAGTTTCTATATCTAGCACTGTATTTCTGTTCATATCTGCCAACAGAATAGAAAACAAAAACATCTGTTACTGCATTAGGTAAAGGGTTTGCAATGCAAACATAAATAGTGTGTGTTCATACCCAGACTGCAGTGCTTGGACACTATTCTTCAGATTACACACATATATTTTTTATACTAATTTGTAAAAACCTAGGTTAGGTTAGGTTAGGAATGGAGTAGTGGGTAATTTTTCACAGATGGTCACTTAGATGACAAGAAATTGTGGATGTCTTCCGCATTATCCCTACGATCTTCTGTCATCAGGTCTATTTGTGTGGCTCTCTGCCAGCCTATTGAGCGAGATGTAATTTAATTCAAAAAGATCTGCATCGATTGATGCTTGAGAGTGCATAGAAGAAACTCCTTCCCTCAACACTGCCTCAGAGGAGAGGACAGGGTCACACCACTGCAGTTACACTAGGGTTGCCTGTGTGTGTGTGGATGTCTGTGCCCGCACGGTCATGTGTATGCCAGCTTGTGAAGTACTGAGGCACGGTTTCACATGGATATCAGGCAATGCTGATAAGGCGATGCACTGTGAGAGAAGGGCTTTCAGGAGGCAAGAGAAACACTGAATGTGATGAATTGTAGATCTCAGGTTGCTGCAGAGTTTAGAGTTTCATTTGCACAGAGTAAGCATGATAAATAAAAACAGGTGGAACACAACTATTCAATCTAACAACTCTCTACAGCTTTCTTATGCTCATAACTGCAGGTTTAAAAACTGTAAACAATTTAAAGTATCTTAAAATGTTAATTGTTGAAAGCAGCTGAAATGTCAGCGGTCAAGTGAGCACTGAAAGGAAGTGTAATAAAAGGAAACAGCATAACTGTCAGATGAACGGTGGACATTGTTTTGTAGACATTAAATGATTGTTTTATACATAAAATGTCCCAAACACCAAACATTGCAAGACTATCAGAGCTGAGAATTCTTCAATCAGGTTCCCAGTTCATCTGTTTTATTTATGTCAATCTGAATTGACAAAATGTCACTGTCTAATCTATACAATGGGAGTGCAAAGAGATGGACTCTTTGGAGGAAAGCCTCTTTTTCTCCAGGGGTAGGACTGAAATTGAATGGGCAACTAATTATTTCAAGAGCTAACAAAGCAATGAACCTATTAACTCATTAATTACATATTCAATTATACAGAAAATTAATTAGTCAGAGGAGCAGGGGACTAACAGACTAAAGGTTTATACAAGAAATCTAGCTGGTGAATGGGTAGATGGCTGGACAGGTATATAAATCCATGACTAAAACTGATGTTGCTTTTAGTTCCTTACCCTATGCTCCCAGACTCTGTAACAACCTGCTAATAGAGCTACAGATCTGAGGACACATGAAGTTGCTTTGTTCCTTATAACATTAGTAAGACATGCTTTTTAGAATGTGAATGCCTAATACTTCTTGTGCAGTATGTGTCTTGAGAGGTGAGTCTGTGTTGGCAGTTGTTTGTACCATGCGAGCAGTAAAGTGGGCTGGAATAGGTGACTGGTTTGACAGGTGCAGGGTTCTAGTAATGTCCGTCAGAACAGGGATTCTGCCAAAGTCCAGCTGCGGGTTCTGAACGTGAACTATTGGACCCTGCCCAATACAGGATAAGACCACCTCCTTGAACAGAACAGAACAGAAAAGAGGATGGTTAAGGAACAGAAATCAATATCACTGCCAGTATTCATACATGCACACATTATTCAGTCTGAAAGAGCACAGATATAATCTCTCAGAAGCACACACGCTTTCACTGACCAGGGGTGGCTGGACGCTGCCGAACACAGCGATGCGTAGTCTGTGGTGCAGTCTTCCAACGGCCTTAGCCAGCAGGAACACGGGAAGCTTCTCTGAAGTGTGAGGAAGAATCACTCCTCTGGGTATGGAACTGCCAAAAAGCAGTGACGGAGTCTCTTCATATTCCTGAAAAACATGACACCCACAGAAATCATGCTTTGCTGCAGACTTACAGATCCAGTACCTAATGTACATATAGATTAAAAACAACTGTCCACTGCTGTCATAATCACAGCTTTAGGCAGATAGACCTAAAATACAACCGCATCGTGTCAACTAATGTTAAGTACTAAATACTACAGTAACAGCATTAAATAATAGAATTCATTAAAGCAATAGTTTGACATATAATGAAATACGCTTATTTGCTCTCTTGCCTGTTTCCAGTCGTTGCACTAAACTAACCAGCTGTAGTATAGTTACTGACATGATATCAATCTCCCAAAATTTTGGGCTATTCCTTCAAGGTATGATATTCAGTAATGTCACTCACCTCTATCACATATAGTAAATTTTGCAGTACTGACGTGAATATGAGCCACGGTATTAAATGTGAATGGATCATTTGGCTCTTGTTAATCTCACTACAGTATCTCTTCCCTGCTACACATGTAGGATACATTCAAAAATCATTTCAGTTGCTTCTACCGAACCTGGTCAAGCACGCCATAGCAGGCAGGCAGAGTGCTGGGGTTGGTAAGCTGCACGTGCTGTTCATAGGGGTAACTGAGGAAACACCTTTGAAAGTCCAACACTGGAGTCTCGACCACAATCTCAGGAACAACACACCTATCAACAGGGGGAATGAAGAGAGAGACAGACAGAGAAGAAGAAACAAGAGGAGGAGAGAAGAAGAAAAGATCTAAGGTTTATTTATGGATCACAACAGTAATTGCACTCTGTCATGCCAAAACAGCAGTCTATTAATTAGAACAGTTTCATAAATTTTCAATGACGTTGATTGCAGTGAGGAAGTCAGATTGCCATTGCACTGAGAGATAATGCAGGTGACATTCAAATGTATTGTTATGCAGATGATCCCCTGAATATTTAACACATACTCCACTGATTTGTCGACACCTGTACGGAGATTCAGTGGGCCACATTCACAGCTTGTCAAAGCATCAGCAACAGCCAGAAGCTCGGCAGAGGTTACTGCCAGAAAAAAACTTACTTTACTTGAAAGAAAGGGCGACAGAGAGGCTGTAAAAAGCAAGATGGAACCTCTGCTATTTTATGGCATCTTGTGACACAACTGTAACCCATTTTACCGTATGTCAAATCTCATTTTTATATTTACCGCTTTAGAAGAGATTATATGCACTCTTACTAGAACAGAGGGATGGTGATTCATTTTTATTCATTCATATTTTATGAAGTATCTTTTCAAAAGGGAAAAGATCAAACAGTTTTATGGAACAAGACAAAAAACACAGGAAAACTGACCCAATAATCAGTGTTTATGGCCTTAATGTGCAAAATCAAAAAAAGTAGTTTAAGTAAATAAGTATTTTTGCTGCAACTTGTGAGACACCACAAAACCAACTTCAACTGATGTTTTTAAGTATGTTTGCACATAGAAGAATATGTGTGTATGTTCACATTTGTACTTGTGTCTGACCTGGCATTGATAGGCAGAGTCATGATCTCCTCTCCAACCCCTTCAACATCCACCACCAGTGCCAGCCTGTATGTCCTGACTGTGTTGGAGCACAGGGTCACCTGTCCATACAATACACACCCACAGTAGGAGGTACAGTGAGCATTACTGACTTCACCACACCATTAAACAAACTTTTTGGTCAGGAGATTTTAAATGGTTGTCATACGTTGATGCCAGTGTTGATTAATGAATTATAGAACAAATTAATCTTCAGACAGTAACAACAACGTTTAAGAGAAAGTAGGAAGTGCTTCACAATTAAAAATGTACCACTATTTAATTAACTGTGGCGAAACTGACTATCATGGGAAGTAAGTTCTAGTTTGTCAGAGAACCAGCAGCATAATCGGTTATAAAAAGCGTTTTTTAAATACATATTCACTATAGCCAAATTATTACCTATTAGATTTCTCTCATAGAAATAATAAGCTGTTTTAATCGATCAGATGCTTTTCCTTTGTTGCAACTAAACTTTACAATTTAGACTGAAAACACGGGCATATTTTTACATATTGTCATCACACCACCTAGAACAGCTTTAACGGATATGTTGTTCCCCAAGATAGGCTTTCATAACGAACAGTAAATTATATATTGCAGCTTTGTCAGACAAACTGACTAACATCATATAAACTGCAATCAAAAGCAGTTTTTTTTTTAAGTTTAAGACAAATTGGAAATAACTTTAAATGTGCTGATTGTGTCTTTTGGATTCTATCAGTCACATAATATGCATGAGCTCTCACTCTCTCTCTCTCTCAGAACGTTATGACTCAGCGTCCAAAAACTAGCTGCACTAAGTCAACTAGCTTATGTCAGCAGATGAAGTCACAGACAGAATAGCTAAAACTAAACAGACAATAAGCCTGGTTCACTGAACCTGCTGTGTCTCTGTTTGACTGGTAAAAATGAGCCCCATTGTAGTTTATCAATATAAAACTGCTAACATAGACCAGAGAGCTGGGCCGTGTTCATGGGGCCCTCTTTTGCTGGTGATACTGTTTCACCACAGTATATAGTAAAGCCGGTATACTGGCATGTCTCTAGTTAGCATACATCTTTACAAAGACTTGCAGTGTGGTGCTTAGGCAGAAAATTAACTTAAATGGCTTACGCTGTACCTTAATGGTGACATCGGACATGGCACGCACAGAGCTTGCAGCCGGGCTGACAGTGAACTCCACAGGCCGTGCATGAAGGTCTCTAGCAGCACTGCCTTGCCAAATGTTCCTGGACACCTCAGATACCTGTTTGGCACTGGTAACACTAGGAGATCCCAAACCATCTCCCAGCACACGAAGGGCAAAGGTCATAGGCACCAAGGAGGTGTTGAAGAGGGTGCAAATCAATGTTTGTGGGAAACCTGCATAGAGAGATAGAGACAGAATGAAAGACAGTGAAGATGAGAAAGAGAGAGAAAAATAAGATTATAAAAGTGGAACAAAGCTGGAGTGTTATGTGAAGCTGTGCACTGCATCAACTTAAGAATGAATAAGCTCAGGAAATATGAAGTAACCCACCAAAGGCTACATCTCCAAAATTGAGCTCTAAAACATTGAAGTGGAACGTAGGAACAACAACACAACCCCTGAAAGACAAGACAAAGAGATGAGCCATGAGAAACCTTGGAAACAACAACCACAAGTTGAAGGATTCTTCAATAAGAACTGTGAGTGTAGAGTGACTTCGTCATTCTAATAGTAACAGACTGAGTTTTTATATTTCATAAAACTGAATGTTCCATAACAATCATGAGTTACAAAACTTGCTAACTTCACCTAAAGGTCAAGGTATGTGGTTTAGTCTGTCCTGTGACAGCTAGCAGCAAGTCCTCAGAGAAAGTTCCCAAGTTGCGACTGTGGAAGGTGACTTCAACAATCTGGCAGGCCCCAGAAGGGACAACACCTTCCTCAGGACTGAAGGAGAAACAGCAGCCAAAAGTGGTGTCGGGGCTTAACAACTTGAAAGGGGCATCAATCAACCCTTTGTTGGACACTAGTACCTGCAAAAAAAGTATCCACTTATTCAACACTCACAATTTTTCCATGAGCCCCACAAGCAAACATCAGGTAATACAGAAATTGTGGCATTATCCACTTGAGAAAATAATGCTCTGGAAGCCAGATTTTATTTTTCAGAAAACATTTGAGGACAATGTCAGTGTGTCAGTCTTTGGTCCAGACTGACGCATCTAAACAACTCAACGACTGCCTGCAGCCTACATGCCTATATGTTGTATAGACATCTTGAATGTAGTAGGTTCAACTTTTTTCCAATACTTTGGTTAATGACTAAATACCTGTTTGTTTTTAGCTTGAGGTCAAAAGCCCAAACTAGATTACCGTAATAAGACTTATTACAAAAGACAGGAAGAGTACACCACACACAAGATGTTTAATACATGGAGAGGCAGATTTTTAGTAATAAATGATATTACTTTGGCTTAGTATTCTTACCTCATAACAGTTTTTGTCACCAATGAACACATTCTTTATATCTATCAGATTATAGTTGAGCTGGAGTTCAGGTCCCACGCCTGCACCCTCAATTGTGAGAGGTAACCGAGATTCACGGCCTGAGGACAGACAAAGGTCATTACAAGGTCATAGACAGAGAAGAGACAGAGTCAAAGAAAAATAACAAGATGGGAAGTGTAACAATGAAAATATGTAAAAAGTCTCAATTTAAGGTTAAGAGAGATAAATTGTCTCTCAAGCAGTAATGGACATAGCAAACACTAATTTTATGCAAGTGGAAAAGTTGCTTGTATGCTTCTAGTTGAATCAAAAATTAGTCCAAATACAAACTGTCTAAACTACTTGCAAAACAGTTTATTGGCTACAGCTGTTTCTATTTCTGTCCTTGTAAACTTGGGTATGGGAGGTCTATCATTCAGTTTTGCTTAGTAAGCTTTTACATCTTTTTGTAAAGTGAGGAATCAGTGAACAGTAGTCTCCTGAACTTTGTCTTGCTCAGGTCATCACCTGCCTCAGAAAGCATGGAAATTAATGTAAATCCAGCCTCCGGCTCAGAAGACACACATGAAGACCACATGCAAATTTGCCAACAACCTTTTACTACCACAGGGGTGAGATGAATATACGAGTGCCTCATGACTGGATTGTCTAATGTAAAGTAGCAATGGGTCCTCCAGTGGTTAGGGGTGTTTCGACAAAGTTTGATTGTGGCCATCATATACTGAATGAGAGGAGAACATAAAAGAGACATAGATAGAGGCGTAGTTGTCCTCTGACAATAAGTAAATAGACTCAGAAATAGACCCAGACTTGTCTTTCTAACCTTTGTCTGCATTGAGGCACAACCCACTGAGGGAATGAGGATCTTTTATGAGAAAGCCAAAACTATTGATTTGGAGCAGGGGGGTACAGTCTGTTTGAAGTTTTAAAAAAAACAATTCCAAGGTGTTGAAGAACACACAAAAGAAAGGAGTTGTCCTCTGGTTCTGAGGGTTTTGGTTCAACAAACATGCTGTGTCCCTATAAAACTGCTTCAAGTGTAAGCCTTAATACACATCAGCCTGTCATAATTTGATCACATATTCCCAAACTCAAACCCATATTTATCTCAGGGCTATCAGATATACTAGAAATGGCTCCTTATTTTTTAGTAGATTAGACATTAAATGACCTACTGATTAAACTTTGTTCCCTACACATATTGTCTTTGTGTATAAGACTGTAAACGTTGCTAGAACAGACAAAACGCAAATTTAGGGTGGAAGAGTTGTGGAAGTCATGTGGTAAATCACTTGTACTCAATTTTGTATTTTCTTGGACCACTTCCGTGAATGCATGCTACTAAGCTGATGAATAAGTTTTGGATGATGGTGCAGAGGGAATTTTGAAGAATAGGTGTGACAGTGAGGCTTGTATTTCACCTCAAAGACATACTGAAAGGAATATCCAATGTGAATTGAAACATAAATTTTAATTTATGTCCATACATAGCAGCATGGAATTACATTTCATTTCCTGATGGTTGTTCGCGGTTGTGTAGTTTGCGGCAAGTAAGGTAATTGTCTGACCTTTGCCATTGGCAGAAAGACAAAGTACCTGCAACCATGCTAGATATCTATGAGGCACGTGTTAACAGTGACTATGCTTCCATGCAGGACTCTGGGGAAGGGGAAGTTTTGTACAAGATTTCATGTTAAATGCTGTTAGTGTGGCTAAAAACTGAAGATTGAGAATTGTTACAGTATTGTAAAGATACATGCACTACTGTGTTTTTGATGTGAAACCCAAAATGAGTGATGTATCGTCTAGCTAGACACTGACCTGTGACATCACAATATACGGTTTGTTGGTACAGCTTGGCCTCCTCAGGCTTGAAGACAATGTTGAACTGTGCAGTTGCATTGGGCCATATTTCACCTTCCTGGGCCACATTAAGACAAAAAGGAAAAACTATTATTTTACAGAAAGGACAAAAAGCAGACATGATTCTACACTGCAAATGCAAATCTTCTCACAGAGAGAAATATAGGTGGGTTCAAGGGTCTTTAAGAGTTTATGTCACTGACAGCCTGATAGTGTGATAGACAAAAGGGGAAAAATGAACTGCAAGTAATGTAGAAAACAATATGGAAGTTGATAACAAGTTCAGTCAGGCTCTGAACACCCATTAACTGCATCTAACACCTACTAATACCTGTGTGTGTGTGGGTTGGTGGTGCACAGGACGTGTGTAGACTGCTGACCATTTCTCTAAAATGTCCTCTCAAAGTTTAGTTTGTTGACTCGCCTACAGACTGTTTACTCTCTCCCTCCGCCCTTTCACACCCTCCTGCCCTCTCCATGTTTTTCATTTGTCTTCCCTCTCCCTCTGTCTAGGGAACCTGGGTGAGCTGAGCAGAGGAGACACTGGCAGAAAAGAGGGGTGGCAGTGTCAGAACAGGTCAGGTTACCTGAAGGTCCCTGGGCAGAAAGGGCCCAGATCGTGACCCCTCTGTTACTGAGGAGTCAGACTAGATTTACATGCAAATAGCAGAGATGAATCTTAACTATCTGTGACAGATCTAATCTCAGATACGATCTTTTCAGATTATCAGAACCCATTTGTGTCTCTGTAGCCACCAGGCTGTAAGAGGGAGACAACACAGAGAGACAAGAAAACAGACACACGCAAACACACCGCTGGCTCCACAGTTATGCAGCTGTGTGAGAGGGTCAAGAGGTGGTCCTTTGCAGCCTGGCTTCTACATTCCTGCAGGTCTCTGGCCAACAGCGGGAGGCGTTGGTTCACTGTGGGGTCTGACTCACACTGCGGCCGCTCCTCCTCCTTCCTCTGGAGTACTGAGCTCTCCCTATGGGGGAGGGAGGGAGGGAAGGTGAAGGGCAAAACACAGAGAGAGACAAGGAGAGTCATAGAGAAAAGATGCAGAAGAAGAGAAAAGAGTCACCAACAGAAAGAAAGTGATTTACACCTGAGCTATTTCTGGCAACAAAAGCTGTGATAAAAAAGAAGTAGAGCACAGCAGGTAATTCAACCTCTAACTTTAAATAAAAATCAATTAAAAATCACAGTCTTGTATTGTCTGTCTCCTCTTGTGTGCATGCATACATACAAACCTCAATAAGCTCAGCTCCTCCTCTTCCTGGCTGGGCCACACTGACCAGCAGTACTGAAGAGGCACATCACTGCTGTTGGTGAGAGACACCGTGTGTGCGTTGGCCAGAGAGATGTAAGTCTTCTTCAACAAGACGGAGTCAGGCTCAAGATGAATGTTCAGTTCTTCACAGGCCCCATACAAGCTGATGTACACACCCTCACCTAGGCAGAAGAAATACAAAAACACATGCAGATGTATAAACACACACGTCCATGCTCAGATAACACTGGTAGATTTTAGACTTTTGATTATGAGCTATTCATTATTCCCTTGAGTGGGACACGCGAGTTGTGACTAAGATAATGAGGTGCCATTTAATTTTGTCTTATTTGATTTAAACATTTATTCATAAAACTGAATTCCTGAAACCATCTGAGATGTGGGTGAAATTTCAGAAGCCTGTAACCAAGCTGGCAAAACTACAAACATCTGTAAAACCTTGGTCTGTCAAGATGCATGCCATGAACATGGCATTGTTATGAGATGTGCTCTTCACACAGCTTGAATATTAACAGCTGCAAGTAAAAGCATGAAAGATTGCTTTTGTTTGCTGCGTCAAAACAAACATAAGTGGTTTCACTGGGCCTTTCAAAGTACCACTGTCCAGAGAATCATTTACGTGTTAAGGATTCACAGGATTAAAGTGATGCCACATGCTGAATCACCAAAAACAACACAACAAGAACGTGGTAAATGCTTATATAGTTCAAATCTGTGAGAGATATTATAACCATAAACAGTAACCATAGACACTATATAGGAAAGTAGGGGTTGAAGCGAAGAAGGTATATAGTTATACATTTAGTAAAAATAGTTATACTTTACTAATATTGAAAAGCAAAGCAATAAAAACTAGGGCTGTCAATCGATTAAAAAAATTAACTAATTAATCGCACATTTTGAAATGAATTAATCGCGATTAATCACAATTAAAAGTATATTTTCCCTCTAAAGACTAAAGCTTCTTCTAGGGCATATTTAAATGTAAAATAAATCACCAAATTAATGAGTAGTCACAAAGGGTGTATATATCAAACACCACTGTTTCATAGCATCTTAACACAAAACTGCACAGAACTATGTAGTTTCAAAGAGAAAACTCAGGCTCATAAAGTGCAACTTGATTTCAAAATCAAGGCTCAACTTAGATAATCACCAAGATAAACTGGCGTATACAAGTGTTGATAAAATATGATCTATGTTGTGCCTGAGAAAGTGTCCATAGAAACAAATAGGTTTCCATCGGATGTTTTGCATTAAGGTGATATTGTAATGACGAATTGCTCATGTGATAACTAAATTCGGCTTTGCAAACTGTGCATATTACTTTTGTTTTCAAAACAGTTCCGTCGAGCAGCTTTTTGAATTGAAATTTTCCGCCTAAGACTCCCTCACCGCTCGCCTCCGTGTTCAGCGCGTCTCTGGCTGCAAGTATGAGCCCCGCGGCTTCCGTGTCAGAGGTCAGCGCCCACGCAGGAAGTAAACAAAACTGCGGCGGCGTTAATTGCGTTAATTTATTTTAACGCGTTAAGTATTTTTGAAATTAATCGCAATGCAACAAGCCCCGCCCTCTCTCCCAAAACACACAGACACAGTTACTGTATGTCATAGCTTTTCTTCATTGACAGGAATTGGGTGTAGGTGAGGGAGTTGGGGCTTTTTGTAAATTTTATTAAATTGTACTCTCAAAACAGGGAGCCATGATGTGGCTGTATTGTTACATTGTGTGACAAGTCATGTCTAAATGTCTCAGTCTAAGGAGTCCGTCATAAGTCTTTTTGATAGTTTTGTCTCTATGTCCCATGTTTGCAAAACTGCACATTAACAGAAGGTCTACTTGTTTTTTTACTGCTAATTTAAAAACAAAGTTGACTTGGAGCTAAGACTTGATTAATAAAAATGTCTTAAAATGCAGTTGTATGGGGGAAAGAAGGTTTTCAACTGGGAGCTGCCAAGCACAACAAAATCCTATCCATTGACCAGCCACTGCTGCTCCTCTGGGAGTCTCAGACCTAATGTGGGCTGGGAAAAAAGGAGGAAGTCAGAGTGAAGTCAAGGACACACTGCAGAGTGTAGCTTAGAAAGACTGAATCTGGATCAAAAGGAACCATGCAAAGAGATTAAATGGTTTTTAAAATACCCTGAAAAACTGGCATCCAAACAACTTATTTAATTATGCTGCCACCAAATGCAACAATGTGAAATACATCAGGCTGAATGAAAGTGAAAGGTTGAAATTATAATGTAAAAGATTTAAAGTAAATATGATTTCCCATGACAACCCTTTACAAAATATGGACCTCTGGTGTAAAGTTTCAAAACCACAAGCTTCAAGAGACAAAAACCTTGATGGTGAGTACGACATCTAATGAAGTCTCTGTGGTAGTAACATGTTGCCGCCATCACAGTGTGCACACTTTCAACAGTGAGAGAAAGAGCAACAATAACAAGCAACAAAATAAGATGCAAAGTTAAGTTTTGTATAAAGCCACCAAGAATAAGGCCTTATGTAAATTTAGTGAGTGTTTGTTTACATTCAAATCAGAGGGAATGGAGCTTTAGCATGTAGAAAAACATTTATATATCATTTATAAGTCCAACCCAACACACACAGGGAACCTATCTGGATACAATATAAGACAATGTCTGAATTCTGAATACTGAGTACTGAACTCTACAGGGTTCTCCTCTCTGTGTGTTTCCGTAGCACATAATTCCTTTCATACATTTCCCTAAGACCAATTAAAACACAGATACCTTGGTCAATAAAATCACTAGAAATGAAAACTGGGATCAAAGCAACAAGGGGGATTTTATCATCAGAAAGCAGTCCAGTATTTCATTTAATTTTGATAGTGCTTTTCAGCATTTGTTCTTAGCCAAAACAACCATGGAGACTTGCCATTAATTACTTCTTGCTTACAAATTTATCTTCCCATGTTTTTCCTTTGGCCCCAAACACAATGAGAGCTCAACTCACTGTGACTGAGATACAATTGCCCTGAAATGCAGATTCAATACATGGCAAACATTTTGGAGGACTGACTGTTTCTCTGCAGGACAATAAGTGAAATCCTCCTCTTGGCCAATTAACAGAAACTTGACTCAGGTTTGACAGTGCAAAAATTTTGGGACTGAAATGATACCATTGCACTTCCACTGATCTAAGAATATTGAAATAAACAAGGACACTGTGTCACTGATGCAAAGTGCCCAAAACGAGGCACAGCACATTCATCCAGTTGTGAAGGACCTGCAGTTTGTCTCCAGCCTGCAGCACCAACAGAAAAATCTTCTTACATATGACTTGTAATGGCTACTGTTACAGAAGCAGCTGACATCAAATACAATTAATTTAGAAACTCTTTACAAGCTAATATTTGGTGTTTTACAGCCACAGACTGAACTATATCCCTCTTTGAGTATTTAAAATACACTGGAGTTAAATGTGATATAATAATGTAAAACATCAGTTTATTTATTAATTAATTTGTTAGTGGTTGTTTGAATGTCTGTTTGGCTTTTTTGTCAAGAATAATTAAATATTATATTAGTATATATATTTGATATTTTGTGTCATTTTGCTTGAATGTATGATACACATGATTGTGTCATTGTTTTTATTATTTTTTTAATTTAATTTTCTCTGTAGCCAATAGTATATTTTTCGAGTTGATACAGTGGATCACTTCACTTTTGCAGATTTATGTTCAAATGTATAAAATTCCCTGATTTTTAGGTTTTTTGCAAATTCATTTAAATGAAGAACTGAAATCTCTTATTTATAAAAGTATTACAAAAGACTATTTGCTGTGCACTCCAAATTGTGACCAGGAGCATCCCATTTGCTTTAACTGTCCTTGAGAAGTGTCTAGAACTTGACTGGATCTGTGATAAACTGAATTATTTGGACATAGTTTTAAAAGGCACACACATGGGTATATATGGTTCCACAATTCACACTGCATGTCAGGTCAAGCCAAATTGTGGCAAGGCAGATATCAGGGCAAGGGTATAAAACCATTTCTAAAGCTCTGAGTGTTCCCAGGAGAAAAATGACCTTAATAATTATGAAATGGAGGAAGTTTGGAACCATCAGGGATCTTAAGGACTCTAGAGTTGGTCATCTGGCCAAATGGAGTAATGAGACAAGTCCGGCCTCAGTCAGGGAGGTGACCAAGAACCCAATGTCATTCGAACAGAGCTGCAGAAGTCCTCTGCAGAGATGAGAGAACCTGCTGGAAGACTGAACACCGATTGCCTCTGTGCAAGTTGAGCAACTATTTAATAGCAGAAGCTATTTCTTTCTTTGCCTGCAGGAGGCATCATCAACATGTCCTTCCCTATAGGTGGTGTGGGCTAGGGTATGTAAAACTGGTATGAAAATGACCCAACAGCCATATAGCCTGCTTTTTTATTCAGTGTCACAAACACCCAACACAGTGTGAATAGCCCAATATTTTCATCCTTGCTGATTGGTTCCCACAATGACAACAAAAAGACACTTATTCATCACACTCAACACGCAGCAAGGACGATGACAGAAACAATACACAAGACAGAAATCCAACCATTATATTTGTTACCTCTAGACCTTGTTTGTGTCAGAATCTGAACTGGAGTGCTGCACATACACAATAACAAATGAGCTGGCACATAAGCTGGCACTTATCAAATCAATTGAACTTGATTTTAAACTTTGACCTCAGTTTATTTAGACTCCACACACTTAGGATAAATATACCATCAGACAGACAGCAATGAGACCCAGACACATCCCAAACATCCAGGTAAGGATGTTAATATAAAAAGCTGAGGTGAGGTAAGGTGAGGTGAGGTAGGGAAATAAAAAAGGTTATACTGTACAGCAAGAGTAACAAAAAAGAGGTAAAGTCAGAATGTTGCTAAAGTAGAATCAGTCCAATGATTACCCAGCCAGTGACATTAAGAGGGATCACATAGCATAGGGAAATAAGCCTAGATTTGAAAATCTCAACAGAGCCTACTTCCTGAATTTGCATAAAGAATTTAGCCCAAAGAAGAGAAGCAAAGGTTCTACCCCCAAGATACTTTTTATTAGATCTTGGAGCTAAGTAACCAGCATCAGTAAAGGGAGTGACTGAGTGTATGGAGTAATAAGACTGAAGATTTACGAAGGAGACGGTCCATTTAAAACCTTGTAAGTCAGAAAGGTGATTGTGAAATCCATCTTCACTGGTCAATGCAAAGACATAAGGACAGGTGTCCTGACCAGTCAATGACTGAATATACTACACTTCATATGAAAGAGAAGCATGAAATTCAAAGATGAATCAACCAAATTCAAAAGATGCATCTCCCACAATAATAAGAAAATGTGTTGAGTTTTCATAGGATAAACCAACCCATTAAGTTTCAGGTCCTACTCAGTGCAGACTGAATTAGAGAACTTGTAATCCATCTCTGCCTGAGCTTTGACACGAGTGATCAGTAGTGATTAATTGGTACCTGAGATTCCTTTCTTCTTCTCTCATTTCTCAGTAACATGAAAGATTTCTTTAGCTTTTAAATGCATCGACAGAGCAACAGTGGTGACTGACCATGACTGTGTGTCCTACAGTAAAAAAACATTCGAATTCAAGGAGTGCTAACGTTTGCTTCCAACAGGCCAATCATCTTTTCCATCATGTACCTAGAGGCAGGGAGGAGGAATACAAAACAGCATGGCAAAGTCCCACAGGAAGGCCAGTTCTTTGCTTTCACTCTGGAAGAAAGACAGACTACGAAGCTGTGAAATATCATCATATGAAGAACAAGGGAGAGAAGAGAGCATAGATGACAGAGGATGAGTGATCGAAGGAAATGAAGGAGAAGGAAAGATTGGGGAATACAGAGAGAAAAGCAATTATCTTCCAGCATCCGGGTGCTATGACAGCAGCTGAAAGGCAGGGAGAGCTGCAGCTTATTGCTAAGCTTTCATCATAGCTGTCCACCGTCCTCCTTTCTTTTCCCATAATTTCTCTATGTGCACAGTTAGATTGCAGCACAAACAGCAGCTCCTCAGTGTGTATGTGTGTGTGTGTGTGTGTGTGTGTGTGTGTATGTATTGTGTGGACGCACATGCAGGTACTTATATTTGAGGTTGTGTGTTTGTTTATGAGCTGCTTACTTTTTTTTGTGTGTGTGCATGTATGTGTGTGTGTGTGTTGTGTGGATGTACATACATGTACTTACATTTGAGGTTGTTTGTTTGTTTATGAGCTGCTTGCTTGTTTTTTTTTGTGTGTGTGTGTGTGTGTGTGTGTGTGTGTGTGTGCTGCTTGTCTAAAAGGCTGCTGTGCTAAAGTCCCCTCGGTGCTATAGCCCTGTCAAAGCAGATGCCTCAAGCTCCCTAAGAGCTGTCTGTCTTTTCATTTAAATCAGCAGCAGTGACAGAGGAGGAGGGGGGTGTGATGGAGGGAAGCAGGGAGGGGAGGTTACTGGAGCATCAAAGAGTCTCTACTCACTTTTAAGACAGAACAAGGATTGTCTAACACACCAATAAAGGAAAACAAGTGAGCTAAGCAAACTATTATTTTTCAAAGCTTCACTGACTTTTAACTGACAAAGGGAAATAAAGACACAGTGTGTGCCAGCTCGAAATACTATGGTGTACTGTACATGCAAACTGACACACAGCACATTAATGCTCACACGCACACACAGGCTACATCTGCCAGCTTATGTTGAAGTCTCCAATGGCCCCTCAGCAGAGTAAAACCTTGCTGACCTGAAACATACATGAGAGTGAGGGAGTCTGGAAAAGGTGCTAAATTAAAAATGATAGTCTCTTGATGGGCTGTAAGTGGTGTTCTGGACCTGGGCTATCCCTCCCACTATAAAAGCTTAATGCTGCTGAACACTGCTACTGTTGCCACTCCTTCAGCAGACCTGCCTATTTATGTAGAAACATGGCACGTCATTTCTGTATTCAGTGGTACTGGAAGCATTTGAGGAGTATCTAAACTCTAGATTGGCCACTATCACATTCACAGTCGATATAAGTAGAGTATCAGTGTCTGTTTTGGATGAGAGAGTAAACAAATCTGAGTTACTGCAGTCTACGGTTTTTTGCTAAAAGACAGATAGCAATAACTATTTACATTATTTCGGTAACCACCCACACAGCCTGAAAAGAAGCTTGCCTTATAGTCAACTGTTAAGAATAAAAATAATTTGTAGCACTGAGGAAGACTTCAAGAGACAGGGATATGACCTGTTTTCAAGAGAAGAATCATGACCAAAGAATTTTAAATGTGTGTTGGTGTAAGGCCTGCAAAAAAGATAGAGCTAATCTTTTAGCACCCAATTCTCTTCCTCCTAAACAACACTCAGTAGTTTTGACTAGTACCTTCTCACTGGTTGTAAGTGATATCAGAAAACATTGGCACGTCTTGTCTAGTGACCCCATTGTTGGCTGATGGTTTGTAAACCCACCCATAATTTAAGGGACAGACTTGTAAAGACAGATTTTTATTTTTTTGCGTACTTTCTAAGCGATCCTCCATCAGGTCCTATCTATGTGTAATCATTTTCTTTTAAATTAAATAAAAGATAATGAAAATTCTTAATTTAAGCACCTAATATACTCTGTAAACAGCTAATAAGATAGTCTGTAAATAGTGTATCCAATAGGCCTCTCTTTGTTTCATCTCTTCCCTTTTATAGTGGCCTAACTGCTTCAATACCCATTAACCATAATTTACAAACCCTGTGGCCAGTCAAATGTAAGTGTCTGGCAGCAGGAGACTTCTCATCCCAATTTCTGATACTACCCTTAAGCTCTTATGCTCCATTTCAATAGGTAGACTACATGAGCAGCTCTACATGTGTATCTACCTCTAACTCTCACTTTCCTGCCTCTGTGAGGCGATATGAAAAATTGTCCCCTTTAATCATGGCAATGCAATTCACGGATTTCAAATGAGGGAAACTATTCATTTACAGACAGGGTGACAAATTAAAGGAAAAACCAACATAAAGTTTCTCAGTAACGTGTTGGTTGGTCCACACTCCACCTGAACAGCATTCTTCCTACAGATATTCCCTCATTCAGGGTTTTGATGATGGTGCTGGAAAGAGCATTGGTCCAAATCTTCCATGGGTGTTGAAATCTGGTGACTGTGAAAGCCATAGAATATGATTCACATCATTTTCATACTCATCAAACCATTCAGTGACCATTCTTGCCCTAGACCTGTATTTTCACTCATTTTCCAAAGTCATCCTTTAATTTGTATCCTGTCAAATATCACATATTCAAATTTTCTATGGAAATCTTTCATATAACGTGTTTACATACATGCATTTTTTTATTTTGTGTTGTGTTTGTGTTGTTGATTGATCAACTGCTCACTTATCTGGTTGTGACAACAATATATTCCCTATTTGTCTTCTTTTGACCTATTGTTAATACTGCTTGCTACAGTTTTTCTCATTCAGAATTTGTCTTTTTTTCTTACTCAGAATTTGTCTTTTGATGTGAGTTTTACATGGTATCTAACACTATCAGGTTTGTGGCTGCCATTAAATATGGGTCACACCCATGTGCCTCAGAAAGGCTGAGAAAAGCCTAGAGCTGAATTGCATCTGTTTCTTCCTGCTGCTGTGCATTAGCCTATTAAAAGTGTTATACAGTTATCTGCGAGTGCTGACAACTTTTTTTTTCAATTTTTTGCACTTTTCCATACACACAAACATACAAACAAAATCACTCATTCACAGAGATATATTGTCATTAAAGAGCTTCACTTAAATATTTTATCTGATCTCTCTCTGCTCTCAGGAATGGCATCACAATAATTAAATGATTAACTCAAATGTATAATATGTATAAATTTGAAGTCAGAGCAATTCCGATGTCTTTGTAGTGGTAGAGTTTCAGGACTACTACTGATAACAGAACGAGTGTTGTTTCAGCATACCACTGAATTTTCCCTCCCACTCACACACAATAAAAATCTACCAAGGAGATGCATAGCTAAAAGTTTGTTTATTTTCTGTTACACAACTGCTCTACTGTATATGAGCGTTGGGAGGTGTGTCTCTGAAATTAGAAAGAATCTGAAACTAGCTTTAGAGGAGACTGTGATGTGGGAAGCTTGGGTCACTAGTGTGGCTGATCTGATTCTGATTGAAGCATCCAATTGTTCAACCTACCCAGTCCTATTTGCTGTTGCTATTTTCAGCTGTCAGGGTTCAGCTGTTCAGTACATATGAAATTAGAAATTTCCCTTTTACCAACATAACAAAGAACAGTATAGAACTTGGTAGAGTTTGCCAAGTTACTGTAGGCTGATGTTCTGAAAAAACTGCATTGAAACTTTTTGTTTTTAACAATAAATGTTTACCATCCATCAAGTGACTAAATATATAGACTATACTATATTTCCTTAAATTCATTAGGGTGTTCAAAGTGGGGTGAGCTGTTTAAACCCCAGTTAAATCATCTCATGCAATTTTTGCTGAACAGGACAAAACCGATGCACTGATGTTTTCAAGCAACTTTCCCCATCTACTTCTAATTGATCCCCTTGTGTGTGTGTAGGAAAAGTCAAAAGCTTTGCCTTTTTGCCTTTGATGTTGATGAGTCTGGCTAATTGTGAAGGAAGCCAAGGCTATCCTAAAAAACGAATGACAACTAGTGCAAAATTACAGTACGGTATTAAAACAAGCGGTGGTAAAGCAATGGTAATGCATAAAGTAAAATCCATTCATTGGAACCAGAATAACAGAAGAGAACAAACACAGTTTAAACTAATGAATACAATGCAATTTTGTTGTTATTCATCAAATGTTTTACCACACAACACACAACATCTTTATGATCATAATCCCTACCATGTTCACAGCCCAGTTCCCTTCGGATGTTATAGATTCTCCTTTCAATACAATTACTTATTTCACCTTTGGCCCCAAGCAGACATTAACACATACACACACAAACGCACACGAGTTCCAATGTACCTTATTAGTTTCAACTCATCTAGTAAATCTTAGGAGAAAAGGCTTATTCTGAACATTCATACTTGCACATACAGTCATATATTAGGTTTAAATCAAGCAGCCGAAAGAAGACAATTAGAAAGGAGACAATGAGCAGTTCATTGGATCAGCTCGGGGAATCTATTTGTGCTGAGCTGCTACGAATAGGTATGTGGATAGAAAACACAGATAAGGACTACATATGCAGCAGAGACAGTAAAACACACACAGAAACACACACAAAACCTGAGCTGGAATGAGGAAATTACAGTAACCATTGTGTTGTGTGTGTGTGTGTGTGTGTGTGTGTGTGTGTGTGTGTGTGTGTGTGTGTGTGTGTGTGTGTGTGTGTGTGTGTGTGTGTGTGTGTTTGTGTGCTGATGGTGGGGCCTGTTTATCAGTCCTGTTCTGCTTGAGGGACACTGTTGCTGTAGAGAGAGAATCTTATTAAGGTGTTTACCTCTGTGATTATAACTAACACATTCATCCTTTTAGTTCCACACCAGACAGCTGATAAATGAAAAACTCCTTTGGTAGTCTGGAAATCTCTGCTTCCATCTGTGTGTGGGTATTTGTTGTGTCTGTGCATGTGTCTGCCAGGCCATAACTGATATAATGAGACAATGAGACAATGTACGTTGTTGTGGCAACACTTGTTTTTCACTTTAAAGTTTGAAGTCTCACTGTATGAGTTCATGTTTGTGTGTGCATATTTATATGTGTTATAAAAGGAAAAAGTTATTTTGATAGAATATTGATATTTGACATTTATGGTTAAAGTCATATCACACTGTCAGAATTTGTTGAAGCCACATAAAAAATAAAATTTCTGTTAAACAGAGTTTCACATACAGACAGATTGAGAAGCACATTCTGGCAGATGAGAGAGAGAACATCTGAAAACTCACCATCTCTTTTCAGAGTATACTGGAATTTAGTTTCTAGAAACATGCTTGGATGGAAAAATAACAGCTGACGAGAAACTCACAGTTTCAACAACAAGGTTATTCTGATTGTAAACCAGAACTAATGCCTGCAGGAAAGTTGCAGGAAAAACACTCACGATCTCCCCTTCTGTTGTTGTGTTATTTGTACCAAATCAGAAGAAATTGTCTTAAGGTGTTACTGAGCTATCGCACTCACGATAATGGGATATATGCTCTTAGAGACGTACGGACAGAGGGACAACCCAAAAACATAATGCCTCCAGTCACAGCTGTCCCCGGTGCGGAGGCAAAAAAAGTCTGAATATGCTGATTAGGTCAGCTATGAATATTTTACTACCTTGTGTTCATACTTTTACTTTGGGAAATCAATTAATTAAACTACTCTACAATTGACACTAGTGTTATCAGAAGCTTAACTTATTGTTAAGTTATTTGTAGCACCGTTTTGTAGTTTGAGGCCAGAATTTCTCTCACCAGTATGGTAGTGCAGCAGGAGGTCCTCGCGGTGGTCTCCTATGGTCATGGGTTGGAAATCCACTGTCACCTGCACGCTCTCACCAATATCAAGAGTCCCAGAGGAGGGTGTCACTGTGAAGGGCCTGGAATAGAATAGAATAGAATAGAATAGAATAGAATAGAATAGAATAGAATGTCACAGTGTGGACTAACAATCAGACATTCTATTTCCTAGAATGTGTCATAAGGCTGCAAGATAAAAAAAAAAAGTGAAAAAATTGAAGGGTCTGAAAACTTTCCAAATGCAATGTATATAAAAGCCAACAAGCAATGTCCTTTTAGAAACTGGCAGAAGAAACCCCAATGTTCAATAAAACAAATCAATAGTAATTTCCTGCTAATTAATTACCTAATACCAAGTAAAGTTACATAGTTGTTGAACACTTGCTATGAAAAAATATTTGCTGTCAAGTTGTGATTCTGGGTTGGTGAATTAATGTATAAATTAAGTATTGTACATATAAGTATAGTAAATATCATACATGAAATTACTCAAACATAGCATACATAAACCTGTTGTGTACAAACCTCTGTGTGTGCAGCTTGAACTTGGCCTTGCTGTTTCCTATGTTACGGACCAGCTGAGTCCTCTGTGTGGAGGCTTTCACTGGACAGAGGGGTAAATGAAGCTCATCTCGAAAGTCAAGAATGGCACGTGGCCCAATGGCACGGACTGGGACCTCAAACCGCTCCCTCTCTGTCACACAAACCAGTCTGTGGTGGTAGTCCTGAATGGAGGAATGTTTTTCATTTTTAGGTAGTTACCTAGGAAACCCTTATTTGTAGTATTTTCTGATTTAACATGTGTTCACACCACTTCAGTAAGACAGACTGACAGACCCATCCCTAGGATCTGTGTGGGATCTAGGAAGTGTGGTGATCGAATTAAAATAGCTATGACAAACATAAGGGATTATATTACTTTAAACATTTTCGACCTTTGCTTCTCAGTTTTCACTTTTGCTCACAGTATCAGTAAAAGATATGATAAAAGGATGTGCTGGTGTAACTCAATGCCTGACCTTTGACCCTTAACCTTCTGACTCTGACCTTGCTGTTGAAAGAGATTTGTGCACAAATAATCAATGCAAAATAACTGCATACATTTAATTTATAATCTATAATTATTTTCATATCATTTATTTAACCAATGTATTCTTGCTCTATTCCTGTCTTCAGTACTTAATTGGAGTTTCTTTCTAATTTCACATTCTTCCCCACATCCTATTCCTGCCTCCCTGCAGGTCTGATTACAACTTCATCTAATCTAAATTCTATATCAACCTATGTGTATGTTACCATGATATGACATTGTCTTCTCTAAATCTGCCCTTCTGTGTGTGATTATTCTATGAAGCAATCAAGCCCCCCTCTGTCTCCAGTACCTTTTCCTCCTGCGGGGTGAAGAAAACAATGAAAGTGGCAGACATTCCTGATGCAACCTTGCTACCTGCATCCTTTGGACCAACCACATGGAAATACTCTGAGTCCTGCATCTCCAGCTTCACTTGTCGTGAAACCTCGACAAAAAAACATCACACAAACTTTATAAATTTGCAAGCTCCACACAGCAACAAATACAGAGCTAGGGACACACACAAGTGATGATTTATTCATTATTACTTGATGGTGTCTTGTAGAAATTGAAGCAATAGATCTCCTCCAACCCCCATGACCTTTTCCAATCATTCTACACAACACAACCAACATCCCATTACACACACACCCACAAACATACACATGTAGCAGAAGCTCTTTTTTGTGCTGCTAAGGTCAGAGCTATCCAACACTTTGACTGTTGCTGTTCTTGCATTTCACAGCTGTTCTTGATTGAAACATCAGCTCAGCATCCAAGTTGTTTGTGTAAATGTTTACTTATTCATCACTCATTCACTCACCTTGTCATTGTTCAGGAGGAGTAGCGGTAACTTGTAGGTCTGTGCAGGAGTGAAGTTCTGGAAGACCAGCTCAGATGGGTAGGGCTGGAAAAGCGGTCTGTCCATATCCACCAAGGACAGCTGACAACACACACACACAAACGCTAAGAAATAATCAAAACCTGCATTCCCCAAAAATAATTACTGACTTGTGTCACAGACACTTTGAGGGCTCACAACAGACATTTAGGCATGAGTGCCCATGAGTACTTTCAACTTGATTAACATTTATTATATACTAAAACCTTGAGCTTCCATTCTTTAAAAGTTTACTCCAGCATTTTGAATTTCATTTAACTTTAAATTAAGCAACATGAAACTTTTAAAAAAGAATGATCCTGATTATAAGTAGTATTAAGGGTACTAATAGTCAGTAGTTTTTCATTAGGACCTCCTTGCTGATGCAGATGCCTTTCAAAATCCACACCTCATATTTTTTATGCAGGTATTTAGTGTAAATTTAAAGTCTGAAGCCCAATCTGAGATAACTCTAATGACAGGATCAGGGTTATTTTCTCAGACTTTGGAGAGCTCACACCAGAGCCAAAGAGGACATTATACAGCTGTTTACACAGGCTGGCTAGTACTCCTCGAGCCAAGTGAACTAATCTTCAGGTGTAAAACTGGAGGGGTGCTCTTTTAAGCCCTGCACAGTCGAGCATAGCTACTAAACTAATACATACATTCAATTCAGGTTAAGTTATGCATATTATTTATCTATTATATAAGCATAAGAAAATGTACCTGCTTAATATTAATCTGATCTTATCATCATATCATTTCAAGTCGTAGCATGAAAATAGTAGAGTAAGTTGAGGTGTGCAGTTTGCTGTCAGGATGATGTTTTCAGGGTGACCTAAAAAGATCCTGCAGGTCATTGCTCCTGCTTATCCCCTACAGTGGCCCACAGTGGACATTGGCCACATTCACATTTGCATATTTGACAAGTCAACAGAAAATGTGAACAGGGTGAGATGCAAAAATGTGTCCTCATAATTATGATGAGGGTGCATTTATTCATTTCTTGGGCGTTTCAAAAAACTTCTAATGGCGTTTTTGACCCAAGCCCCCAGTTAGATTCTGACTCTAAAGGTACAGAGCATTCAGTCACATTGGTTGCCCTCTGCCCATCAATTAGTGCATGCTGACTAAGGGGAAAAAGCTTTAGAACAGTGTAAATGACCTTACCAGACAGTACATTCCCCCCAGGGGAATAATGATAAAATAATGAGAAGTTTGAATGTGTTGTCGCCCTTTTCTGGTCTCATCTACCCCTTCAATAAGTCTGCAACATTCAGTTCTTTTAATTAATAAATTTATGTTAGTTCAGCCCATAGGAGCAGAGAAATCTGTCTTGGGTAGTTGCTAAATAAAGTGTGCTAACTGGGGGCTACAGTGTCTATACAAAAGATCTAAATGTACAGTATAAGTAACTTTAGGAAAAGATTTACATAAGTAGTTTTCTATACTTTATTATATATTCTTATGGTTTTGCAAGTCCTTTGTAGTGAGAAGACAGCTTGTCAAAATCAAATGTGGATTTCAGTGTATTTTTGAGAGTCAAACAACATAGTCGACTCCCCAGGGTTTTATTCTCATAAAGATGATCAGCTGTGAAGGATCAGCTGAAGCTTGTCTGTAGACAGTGATTGTAGTGGCAAACTCCTGCCCAATTTTTTATCTTTTGTTGTAGGCTGTTGTTACTGTCACACCTGTCACTGATAATTGGACCCACTTCTACTATGTGCTTTAACTTCATATAACATCCTGACATGTTTAACTAGTTTCATCATCCTAGTTATCAGTGCTTCCTGTAATCTTTCACTCTCACTATGCCATCTACAGCCATTTACTTTATGATGCGTAGTTTTGCACATGTCAAGCAGCTCCAGGATCCGAGGTGGGTGCACCTCAATGGTGTTTGCCAGGCGCTCCTCTGTGGACTGTAGCATCTCCTGGGTATAAACTGATGGAGTCACCTGCAAACACACGGCAGCACAGTCAATTATGCTAACTGCATTGATATAAGAGACACCACATCAAACAATACTGTTACCACTGATAAAGAGAGTGGGAAAAAATAATGAGCACAAGAGCTATAGACTGTCAACTTTAAGCTGTCATCTATAACACATATGCACAGACCCCTACGTCAAACACAGAAGAACATTAGAATCAGTGGATTTTATTTCATTTCATGCCCTCAAAGAATGTTAGTATTCTCCTCCTTAGTGAGGAGGTCTGTATCTGCAGTATTCTGTGGTTAGCATCCTCTCCACACAATCCTCTTGCACCTCTTTATCAGTGCACCAGAGGCAGAGAAACATCAAACTGCACTTAACCTATTTCAAGTTTAGGTAAGAAAAGAAATTTTAGCTTAAAATCTAAATCAATAATGTAGCAGCGGGGGTTATTGTATATGCAATATTTAAAAGCTGCCAGTTAGGTGTGTATTCATAATACACCCTAATCTATTACTCACAGTTTTTTAAATAGGCAAGTTGTGAAATTATGTGGCTTCTCTATTGATGGTGACAGAATTGTGAGCATTGTGCTGTGGGATACAATGGTTGCGCTGCTTTATTTACAAATGTTACATAATATTACTATTTTATCACATTTATATTGTTTTTATTGAAATTAGCAATAGACATAGAAATACAAAACTACTACAATAACTGTAGTAATTAGTCTAGGCATGACAATTATTGTTATATGAATAATATTAAAATAAATATTATCAACTGTAAGAAAAGATAATCAGTTTTATCTGGATCTCATTTTGACCTGAGAACTTGTCTCTGTACTTATTCTAAGTACAGATACAAGCAGCCAAGGACAGGACAGAGGACTGAAATTGCTGAGCTGAGGTCACTGCAACAAAACACTGCAGTCAGATATCGATTTTTGCTCCTCACAAGAAGCCAAGGTAATTATTAGGACAATCTGTCATTTGAAGCAGCTTCTTTAAAAGAATGGGACACTGTCCAAAACGTACAGTCACGGTAAATATGTCCCCTATTAATTCATGAGCAAAACCTGGTTTCAACATCTCATAAATTTTAGCTGGATACTTTATATTGTGTGTGAAGTTACAAAATGCCATGTTGCCATATCACAACAGAATGCACTGGCAAATGTGAGTTCACAGAGAAAATATAAAAGCAACATGATATCATTACCCTTCTTGGCTTATCCTCCTTCAAGACGAGTTTGTGATTGTAAGGCAGGGACACCTTGCTCTTTATCCTCTTTGTTCTTGTGTTTATCTGAATGTCTGTCATTTTGAACGTGTTTTGAAGCAAAAACACCTGCAAAAAATGGCACAAAGACATGAAGACAACAGAAAAGAACAGAACAGAAGGTTTTATATGAATGTTCAACTCCTTTAAAACTTTCTCAGCTTTGAAATTCAACATACTTTCAGTCTAGTGATTAAGACGGTTGCTTTACTTCAGACGATGCTAATATGTAAGCTAACTGTAGTTAGATAAGATCTATACAGCTCATAATAGAGTCAAGCAGAGTCCTCCGAGCCTTTTGGGCACTAATGGAGGAAAATTATTATAAGCCCACCTCAAACTGGCCACTTTATCTGTAACTGCTTATAATTACACATATACATTAGTTTGCTCTAGACAATACTTTGCATTGCCGAAGTCACCTTTCGGCTCCAGAGTGGAGCTGTAATATCTATTATCTCTTCCACCTGGCTTAACACTTCACATCGGTCACTTAACGTTAGAGGAAACTTAATGGTCAAAGCTGTCAAAGAGAAATTAACCAAGTCTTACCACTCCTTCAGTGAATAGACCCTAGATTTGAACCGCTCAAGTCAACTTAGTTGTGGTTTGTTGCCGTGGCAACACATTACCCAACTGCCCAGTAAACTGTTTTCTGATTGGCTAGCGGCTGGGACGTTGGCAGAGGCCGGTCGTCACCAGGGTTCAATTATAGGTGGGATTGGGGGGAGGTTTGACCCCCTGATTAAGGCTTGGACCCCCTCACAAGAGGTAAAAACAACAGTTCGGGGGGGTTGAAACATTTATATGTCCTTTTTACCTGTAATTGTAAATATTACAATATATTTCCCATATTCATGCCTGAAAGAATCTTACAATACGATTTCAGACCCCCCTAAAGTGGACCGTACCATTCCTGAACCTTCTCCTGACACTACTCCATCAGTAGCTCGCAGGGGTTAACTTGGGCCTGAGCTGAGCTGCTTCTTCAATATCATAACATCATAACACACCTGCATTTTTTTAATCTCCCAGTAAACCTAGCTTATACAGTCGGCAAGAGTAGCACAATTAAACACAAGAAAACAACTTTACTCCGTGATAAGTTTAAGGTGACGCACCATCAGAGCAAAGTGAGAAATATTCACAAATCTGTTATTGTCATTTAGTCCATTCTGCTGCTCCTCTCATTCAGTGTGCACATAGAAGTAATATACAGCACTACTTCCTGCAGTACAGTGTTGTCCTGATAATGCATCAGAGGGTGTAGTAACACAGTTTGCTCCAACAATGTCTTTGTGCTGACGGAGGGTTTGTAAGTCACCAATTGAGGTTGGGAAAGAGCATCTGAGTCCTGACAATTTTCATAATGAATTTTCATTTCATGCCAAAATCACCACTCTGACACTGACACCAATGATTCACCAGCTGAGTGGAGGTGAAAGTAGACTGGGTTTGACCTTCTCTTTCCACTCTGCAACACTGTGAATGTCTTCCAGGAGAGACTCCGACATGTTTTTTGTTTATTTCCTACATTTTTTACCCTAACTTATGTTACTATAGCAAAAACTTCCGTAATGTTAGATGATTTAAAGGAACTTTAAAGGAAGCTCAGACATACTGATGAACAATCAGGTCACACGTCAGCAGCACACAGGAGCATCAGTGTTTACAGCAGTGACATTAACAACATTTATTCAGATATTAATAAGAGCAGTGAAACGGAGGCAATGAAAAGTACAATTAACTTCTGAATGTTTTCATAATTAAAACACAACACTCCCATTGAGTAAAGACTTCACTGATTAACTGAATTATTATTAAGAGTTTCTGAAGACAGAAACCTGTTAAGTCCAGTTTACTGCAGACACCATGAGTTTCAGGTCTTCAGGAGGATCTGGACCAGAAGGACAGGTTGATGAGTGGAGCGTTGTTCTCTCTCTTGTCATTTGTGTCTGGTAGGATTTTTTAAATTTTACTTTTTTAAATGTCGCTTTTTATCTTCCATATAAAACTGTGAAAACCCATGTCTTCATGCAGCTGGCTTTGTGCACTGGGGTATACAAAGCCAGCCTGCTGCCACAATGATTCACCATGGTAACAGGTAAATAAAGAGCAGAGCCTCAGTTTTAATCCAGTGGACCCAGAAAGAAAAAACCAACAGTCGCGGTGAAAGAGTCTGAGACAAAAGAGTCAATAAACTAAAACTATTACATTTTATTCAGCATGGTCCACTAGACCACATTATTCATCACAATTTCATTTCTGTAATTGATATTGTGAATCTGCTGCTTGTTAGATTAATGTTTAAATATATTTATTCAGCTGTGGCCTGATGGAGACAAAATTCTGCTGGTGCAGAAGATGAAAATATAAATGAACAGATTAGACAGAAGTTTATTGATGTTGATGAAACAGATCAGATAGAAGTTTATAGATATTGATGAAACAGATCAAATAGAAGTTTATAGATATTAATTAAACAGATTAAAGATTAAGAAGAAGAAGTTTTGTTTTTTTTTTTTTAAAAAAGGCTTGCGGTTGCTTGCCAGAAGCTCAAGATTGACTTTTATCCTGTTTGAAGCCAGATTTTAAGATATACCTTTTACATGATGGATAGGATGATGGATTTTAGTCATCAGATGTCTGGATCTTAAGTTGTCAGGGAACAGTCAGGCAGATGGCTGCTTGGCTCCCATCCACTCATGCCCATGCCCATGCATTTATTAGAGCTTCAACGAATCACTGATTTCTAAAGTGGAACTGCTTTATTCATTGTTTCTTTTAACCCCCTGGTCCCTTTATCATGGAGAGAAGGGAACCTCAGCTGATCCACTGCTGGTAAAAACCAGTAAAGACTGTCAGAGAGAAAGAGAGTGACATACAGTAAATAGTCTCGGTCAAGACTTGCTGCTTGGCGGATTGGTGGTTTCATGGTCTCACTGCATGGATGTATTATAAGACATCCATGTGTCACTGTAAAAACATCCTGAACATCTGGTTCATAAGTTATCAAAGAAACAAGGGTAAAGAGTCTCAGTTTCCAGCCATTCCAAGACATTGTGTCCGCTGAGAAGCGTCTAGAGTGACATTGCTTGATTCAGTGTTTCTATGGTTTTAATATGGAGGGGAGGTAACCTATGCAGATAATTCAGCTGCCAGTAAAAAACTACTCAGCGTCTGGTTCATAAACTAGCAGTTAGTAAGTTAGATTAGCAGTCTAAGATCCCAACCCTTCCCTGATGACCTGTGGCCACTGCACAGCGGCGGTGAAACGCTGACTTTGATGTGAAACTGCTTTCAGTGATTTTCACAGTTATAATCGTTGGGTCTGTTTATTTTGGAGAGGAGTAGACCCCTGTAGATAAGTCAACTCCAGGTAAAGACCTCCTGAAAGACTGACACTGAAGAAATCCAAACCTGGGAGAAGTTTATGGCAATGGTGGTGAAGACAACAACTCCCATGATCCCCCGCTATTTTATGACATCACCCAACACCGTCTTTTGCTATTGTTTTGATTGAGAGACCCCTCGTGGCAGAAGTTATATTCTGTGTGTATAAGTAAAGGTGCATATTATAAACAACAATGGAAAAGTAAAATCATAATTATACATATATATTATTATGATTTACTGGATTATTATTACTGATGTATTATAACTATTGTTGTGTAGTTTAATCTATTGGAGTGTATCATATAAGAATAATACATCCTTCTATAATGGGTAGTGAAGTAGAAGTAGAAATTAGCATCAAATGGAAATAATAAGTCACAATTGGGCCATAATTAGGCAAATGTACTTTCCATAGCTGCCAGGTTTAAAAGAACCAATAGTTTGTTATGACTGTAACTTTGTTTATTTTTAGAAGCAATTTAACACTTGTGAAAACACAAGTTGTTTCAGACATTTAATTTGATCTTCAAATTAAAGCAGCTTGTCCTAGTCTGTGTTTCACTGAAAGTGAAACAGGATTCATTGCTGACCCGATATAATATACATGACATCACTGGACAATCCATGACCACAGATGAAGAAAGAATGTTTTTATTTGCACTTATTATATTAGATGTTCTTCAACTCTCTCTTTCTCTCCCTCTCTCTCTCGCTCTATCACACACACACACACACACACACACACACACATACACACACACACACACACACACAATTGGTGTTGGTTTGGGGGTGTGCATATGTGTGCAGCTGGCTCTGTGTGTATGTGTGCGCGTGTGTGTATGTGTGTGTGTATGTGTGTGTGTGTGTGTGTGTGTGTGTGTGTGTGTGTGTGTGTGTGTGTGTGTGTGTGATTAAGAGGGTCATTATGAGGGCAAGTGGGACTACAAAAAGGGATTTGAAAGCCCAGTGAGCATGATGACATAGCAAGAATTTATGGTTTAATCTACAGCTTCACAAATCCACTTATTTATCCCCTGTTACTGTCAGTTTATGACATACATAACATATATGGTCTGATGTTTTATATTCCCCCCAATTACAGACACAGACACTTTGACCATTATCAACATTGGTAAGTATTTTCCCCGGAGGCTCTACTCTTTCATCGAATGTCCTTTTCTCCCTTTTTTAATCGTCAGTAAATGAAACGTATTTTTATTCTGTTCCATCGCTTGGAGTAAATTACTTGGGTATAGCTGCTGAAGGTTGAAGTAGTATTTCAAGCCTTCTCCTCATTGCCAGGAACAAAACTCTTTATTCATTCTTTTAGTAACAATAAAACTAGTCAAACTGAAAGAGACTGAGCCTATAAACCACTGTTAGTTTTGTAATGTAGCATGTAAACTGTGTTAAACCCCCAATTTTGCAGACTTGACCTCAGTGTCCTCCAGCCTTAGAAATGCTGCACTCATTCACTTTACAAAGATTTATCATAAACTCTGTTAATTAGTTAAGGTGAAAATATTGTTTCATTGAGCTGCAGCTCTATTTATTGGTAGATAGAGAGTTTTTTGGATCTTGGATCTTGTGCCATTGCACACTTAAACATACATTACCTACGTGACATATTTGTTCATAGTTTTCTTACAGTCTAAAGGCTTTTGTTACTAGTTCATTGTTATTTCTCTCTCATTGCTTTCATTCTTCCCTTCTAACCAATGAGTCAGCACTTTGAATTGTTGTAAAGCTTGTGCATGTGTGTGTGTGTGTGTGAGAGAGAGAGAGAGAGAGAGAGAGAGAGAAGGAGACTAGTTGTATTAGTTCTACTAGTTGTAGGCTATATTGTGCTTCAAGCATATTACATCATGTCCCTGAATAACAGGTTTAGATTTAATTGACTTGTAGCATTACATGACTTTGGTCTTTATTTGATTTTTTTTTCTGATTTTACTGTTCACCTTTCCTGCTCCTCTTTCCCTCTGTTTCCCTCTGAGATTCTCCCTCTGTTCCCAGCCCTGTCTCTCCCAGTGAACGGATCAGTGGGCTGCCCAGCCTGGTAGAAAATTGGATTTAGCCCTCTTCAAAGGGACCGGCAATCTGCCGAGGCCCCGCCCCTTTGCTCTGTACGCCGTGACGTCAGCGCGCACCATGACCTCCGCCGCTCGGTCCGCCGCAGCACAGTCTCCATCAGCTCGGAAAGCGCCTGTCAGAAACGACACAAACAGCGCCTTCATCGCTAGATTGGTCCCGTTCATCCTCAGACATGGAAGCCACCAGGTAAGAGCGCCAGCGCAGGTGAGACCGACGAGGCCGGATGTACGTAAACCGGCGTGAAACGAGCCCCATGGTTGCCAAGGCTACCATGTAGCCTAATTATATTAATGAGGATCCTGCGACGTTCAGAGAATAAAGCCTGGACAATCAGTGACTTTTCAAATGCATCTTGTGCCCTTTGAGAGTCGTTTGGAGAAGCAGAGGCGACTGTAACATAAAGGTTTTATTCTGAGGATCACAGCAGGCTGGGGGGGCTTTCCTCCCAGGATGACACCTCACTCTCTCTCTGTTACAGGTGATAAACCCTGCACGTATTTCGCACCTGCTGACTTCTGCTTCTTCTTACAGCGCGCACACGCCGAGCTCCTCTCGTTAGCAGTCGCTCTCTCCCGTCACTTCTTGACTCAGACCTCGATGTATAGAAACAGCCCAGACGAGTCAGACTCGCTTATTTCTTTCTGGCAGTGTGTGTCGGCCAGACCTTGCGTGGCAGGCAGCCTGGAGGCAGGCAGCCTGGGGGGGGTCCCGCCCCGCTCTCGGCCCTGACACCTGAATAAAGATTCAAGGCTCCCGGCAGCACCGCGGACAGCTCCGCTGCAGAGAGCCCACCGTCTCACTTCCTGTTCTGCGTGAAAGCTCTGACTTTGCTGTTACATAACAACATACTGTGTTGTCAAAGGCATGTGTTTATTTCACTGCATAATGATCACACATCACAGAGTTGATACAGTGTTTGCATTTGTCTTTAAAGAAAAGAACCAAGCAGTAACTACATTTTAAAAGATAATAATCCATTAAAAACAGTAGGTGAATACATATATAAATGCATCAGGCATCAGTTTTGTGTTGCTTAAAATATCATAAGAAATGTCATTAGACAAGAAATAAATAAATATGTTTAAAACATTGGAAAATAAAGTGAATCTTGAGCCATTTAGCTGTCATCTCTTGTTCAGACACCTTTTTTTTAGTTGTTAGCCGTCACTTGGGTTGGCTAATGGTTAATTCAGCAGTGGGATACATATAGAACATGATTCTGTTTTTTTGGTTTTTTTTAGCCTTGCCAGCCACTTATAAGATTAATTTAGTGACTCTCAAGAAAAAAGATCACAGGTGACTTGCACACACATCAGATGTCATCGTGTTTTCGTCTGGTAAGAGCTTGTGTTCTTTTTATTGCCAGGCTACATGTTGCACATCACTGCTGATGCCTCAGCGTTTCAGTTTCTGGGGTTTATGAATTACTGATTACAAAAAAAAAATGTTGTTCATTTATCTGGTTCAATGACCTGAATTGCTCTCATACACTCCCCATCTTCTGCTGGCACCAATCCAAAGAATCTATGTATGTCTCACACACCAGCACAAGTTGTGGGTGTGTAACGCTGCCATTACCAACTGAAGAATTACATGAAGGGTAACTTCTGCAACTGACAGCCATACAACAATTGTGTCACAATTGTCTGTGCCATAGAATAATATAACTTCTTGTAGGGTATTAGAATAAAAACAACAGAAAAACACTTCTGCTTGATTTTTTGTATAATGATTCACAGTCATTAGAAACCACTCAGATAGATGGGTGAAGCATTATGCACCCATAAAGTTTGTCCCGGGCGCACACTGTAATGAACGACTCCCCAGCTCCCTTTTAACTTGAATTGAGTAAAGAAATAAAGGGCAACGGTGGGAAGATTGAGCACCCAAGGCCAGTCCGATGTAGCTGGCATTTCAGATGGTGGCTCTAAAATGAATTCAAAATCATCAGGCCCTCTGCTGCTGCAGATTGGTCCGGTGAAGGCTGCAGCCTAAAGTGTCATTGTGTTTTAATAACAAAGCTTGAGGCATAGAGGTAACATTAACAAGGTTATGGCGAGATTTATAACCAAAATTACAGCCTGTATCAGACTTTGTATAATGTTGTACCTTGAGGCATGCCCAATCAAATCAACTTTCCTGAAAAATTATTTGGCCGGTACACTTAAAATGGCAAAGTAAAAACCCATAAATGTGTTGCACAATGTATTATTTAAACTTGCTTTTATCCAGTGTTCCTTCCCATGAGTGTTTACCCCCCCCCCCAGCCGATCTTTTACTAGTATTTAGCATTGTTGTTGCAGAGTATTGGGTAATATTATCATGACAATAAGCAATGTCTTGGCGATCAATGTCTTGATTTGTCAGAATGACATGTTCATGACATGTGAACATTCCAGGGAAGCTGGTTATGTTAAACTTTCTGTGGACTTATCTCTCCAGTAACACAATGCAAAAACCTGAGCTGAACCAAGCTGACTTTTCTTGTTTGCATTGTCTGCAGAGTCTTACTTAGTGGTTAAAGAGGTTGAACCTGCTCTGCTGTAGAACTGGTGTTCATGCACATGTAGACAATTGTATATTTGCTGTCCATGAACATATTCTGTTTTCATCAAAGTCTTTCCCTACTTTTCTCAATGTAATGTTATAATGTTGTCATGAGACGTGTAGCTGATATATCAGAGCTATACTTTAGTAATATGTAATATTAATCAATTTTTCCCACTATTTTCAGATACAGACATGAAGACTACAGGGAGACAGCAGACTGGCTGCTGGAACATACAGAGCAGCGTCCTAAAGTGGCCATCATCTGTGGTTCAGGCCTGGGCGGTCTGGCTGATCTACTGGACAACAGGGTCGTCTTTCGGTATGAGGACATCCCACGCTTCCCCACCAGCACTGGTACGTTATCTCTGTCAATTTTACTATATCTGAAACAAAGGATAAGCGTTTGGACTCATACTGTCCAAACGCAGCTGCTCATACTTTATGTGTTCTGGACAGTGCAAGGTCATGCCGGTCAGCTGGTGTTTGGGAGCCTGCAGGGCCGTGAGTGTGTCTGTATGCAGGGACGATTTCACTTCTACGAGGGCTACGACATGCACAAGGTAAGCAACAATTTAGTATACAGTATAAAGTATACAGTATACAACAACAGTGCTATATCATTAAAATATTAAATTATTCAAAACTGTGGCATCTTACGGTTGTATGATGTATTATTTTTAAGACAATGCAACAAAAGTGTGTATACCTGTGCTTTTCAATTAAGGCTAATTGTATGAACGACTTTATAAAAGAAACTGTGAGCACCTCAGCTTCCTCAGTTTTGGCCTTGGATGTTTCTAATGCAACACGGCTCCACATGGTGAGGAATTGCCTGAACAAGTAAGAAACCAGATTGTGAGACTTAATAACCATCACTGGGCTGCTGAACATACGCTAATGAACATTTATGCAACCTTACATTGAAAAACAGATGGGTAAGTGCTTCTGGCTTGGCACATTGAATCTGTCATATGACGAACAGAATCTCTCTAATCCTAATGAAGGGTACACTGACTTTTGTTGCAGTTCATTAGTCAAACATTTCAAATTAATTGTCTTCATTCTTATTGGACTTTGGCCAAAATCAAGTAAAAGGACAGCAGTTACATAACATTTTAATCATCTGGACCAGGGTGCTCGCTTTTGTTGTATACTGTACGTAGTACCACTAGTGACATTTGTTATTAGTTGGATTTCTAATTGCTGAAGGTGAGTTTAAGTAATGTATTAAAAGATAAAAACAAGAGTCTACAGGCAGGCAACTGGCTGTTTGGGGCTTTACTTAGGCACAATGGTGCTTTGTGCTAAATGTTGACATCAGCATCCTAACATGCTTACAATGAAAATGCCAACGGTGGAGGAAGTATTCAGAACCTTTACGTAAGTAAAAGTATAAATACAGCAATGTAAAAATACTCCATTACAAGTAAAAGTCTGCATGAAAAATCCTACATATGTCAAAGTACATAAGTATTAGTACCAAATGTAGTTAAGGTATTAAATTAAAAGTACTGTTTTGTTTTGACTGATATGTTGTTAAATCATTAGATGATTAGTCCTGAAGCATCAGTGTGAGAACATCATGTCACTGTTGAAGCTGCTGGAGTTGGAGCTAGTTTGAACTACCTTATGTACAGTTTTATATACAGAGAAAGCAGATAAATCTGAGGGGTTGTGAGATGGTTAATGGGAGAGGAAATTAAAAAAAAAGTTCTGATGCACAAATGTGTTTTATTTGATTTTTTTCTGTTTTTTTTTTATTTTTGGTGAGATATTAGATCAATTAAACATTTAAAAGCATTTCATGGCAATCCATCCAGGAGTGCTGGACCAAAGGAGAGCGACTCCCCAACCAACATCTTGTCTACTTTACTGTTTGTTATGCCGGAAGTACATTAGACCAAATGAAATTTGAATGGTTCCCATGTGAACACTGGGTGGTGCAGACATGAAGATATATCCATTTGTTACTATTTTTGCCCTGTGAGCAGCTTCCTGTCTCACTTTCTGTCACAAGCCAACTTGCGTCTGGATTTCGAAACCTAGCTGATGCAAACGACAGGATAACTGAGCTACAGCTGGCAGTTTAAACTCTGACTTTATCAATCACTTTGAGAGAAATATTCACAGTTTCTCTTGGTAATCATTAAACCATGGACATGAACAAAAACTTACTTTGTTATTCCTGTCAGGAGGGCAGGACACATGTTTGATTTCATTTAAGGCTGTAGTGATAACTGGAGATACATTTTTTTTCTATCTGTAAATTCGATGATTGTTGTTTAAATGCAACAGCTCAAATTTTCCTTTTTTCAGATCGTTTGAATCCCTTTCAGAAAGAACCTGCTCTCAGAGAATTGATCTCATCCTCAGTCATGATTTTGTAATTTTATCACATGAAGTTGTGTGAATTTGGTCCCTTCTGCTGTCTTTTGACCAGAGCTTGGCAGACCAGGGTAGAGTGCACAACTTGGCTAACAATTTACTATATGTGTTGAATGATCAGCTGCAGGGTTATGATGACTGTAAGAAAACCACCCTGTGTGTCAATGTGTGACTGGCCTTTGACCCATGGAGATACTGCATCTTCATTTCATTTTATCACCAGCAGTGATGTGCCATTTCCACATAAAATGATCCATATGATGCCACTAAATCATAAAATCCAGTTTCGTACTTACAGTAATAGCAGGGCAGATGCCTTTTGACCCTCTGCTATCCCGTCAGGACTTTAGACATGTGATATTTTGCATGCTTCTATCTGAATCATCTGCATAACTAAGTTTAGCCCAAAATGTTTTTATTCACGCCAAGTGAGGTCAATTCTTACAAGCAATTTGTGTAACAAATGTGCCAGTAAGCCTGTACGGAAGTTGTGATAGACTTTGTCCTATGAACAAAATCCTACACTAAGCAGAGCAGTGTATATAATCTTTTATAACTGAAAACTTTTATGACTGAAAACTTATTACATTATTTGCCTTTTGGCAAATGATGTAATAAAGTAAACTCACCATTTACAGCTCACTACTAAAATTTAACCACTCACATTTCTTCTGTTACATATGCACCACAGCCACAAGTCCAGCTCCAACGAAATCCATCCAGTCATATGCAAAACTTATCAAACAGCCTCATGTTCCACAATGACCTTATCAATGACCTTTTCAAGAAATCAGGGAACTTTGAAAACATTTCTGCACTAACTAGCAGAGTGCTTTCAATTCAAGCTGTAGAGAAATGTGAAAATGAAAAAGCAATTTCCAAATGTTACTGCAGTGAAAAGTAGCAACAGTCATTTACAGGCCATCAGCTGCCCTATAAAGGTTAGTACAAAGCCACAACTGTTTCAGACGTGCCAGAACCCACAGTAATATAAAGAGTCTATTGACATCAGTGTGTGCAGAATCTGTCCCTTTTTAAATATTGGTTCCTCATTTGATGCGTTTCCTCCTCTATGGTTCCCATCTGCCCCCATCTTGTACCTCCCGTTTGTAATAATCTAACATACATCAAGACAATAAAGGGAAAAACAGTGTCTGTCTCTGCAGCATAACATGTTTGTCTGCCCAGGTGACATACCCAGTTCGAGTCTTCTTCCTGTTGGGTGTGAAGACTCTGATTGTGACAAATGCAGCCGGGGGACTCAATAGCAGCTACAATGTGGGAGACATCATGCTCATTAAGGATCACATCAACATGCCGGGCTTTGCAGGGCAGAACCCGCTTTGTGGGCACAATGATGAAAGGTACAGGACAAATGCCACACAAAGGCAGGACTATGCAAGTGAAACATATACACTGGCATCATCTGTATCTTACAGGCTATTGCTGAATCCAGTTCATTCATATGATATGTCAACAGGTTTGGAGAGCGCTTCCCTTGCATGTCAGATGCGTATGACTGTGAGTTGAGGACTCTGGCCAAGCAGACAGCAGAGGAGCAGGGCTGCATCAAATTCCTGCAGGAGGGGGTTTATTGCATGCTGGCTGGACCGACATATGAGACCATTGCAGAGTGCAGAGTCCTGCAGGTGCTGGGGGCTGATGCTGTGGGTAAGTACAGCTCCCTTGCGCTCACATAAAGGGATACTGACATGTTATGGGAAAACCACTACATTGCTCATTTTTT
The DNA here is from genome assembly GCF_046630095.1 of Trachinotus anak. Lineage (NCBI taxonomy): Eukaryota > Metazoa > Chordata > Actinopteri > Carangiformes > Carangidae > Trachinotus > Trachinotus anak. The sequence continues at coordinate 24,689,353 of NW_027273853.1, read as the reverse complement.
ATCACGAACTATTTCACTTGGGTCTTCTCCTCCTATTATTTACTCAGTTTCCAGTTTTAAAAAAATGCAATATAGCCCAATGCAATTCTGACTTTTTCTTTCTTTTTTCCACCTGGACCAATAACAGATACACATAACAAGTCCAGCCTTAACGACCATACAGGTCTTTTGTTCCTATCCTTTTATATGACCTGTAGGAGTGTTTCCTGAATTAGTGCCCCTACGACAAACTGCTGAAAATCATTGCCGAAAATCAAATAACTAACCAGTGTGTGTTGTGAGAATGCTATAGTAAAGGTTTGGTAAGGTTGGGCACCTGTATCATAGGCAAGCAGTATGAGTGGTCTGGATGCCTTGTGTTGTTAGGGCAGATTTACTCTGCGAAGGAGGAGTATGGGATACTCTTCCTGCTGCATATTTTAACTTCATTAAGACAACCAGACCAAATCAGGAATGAGAGTGGACAGGGAGAGAGAAACAGAGAATATGGGGAAAAAGTTATTCCGGCCCCAGTGACCCTGCGGGACAAATGGAGTTTCCCCCCCTGCGCCAGGAAGCCAAGCCCGGGGGGGATAGAGAATAGCAGGCCCCCCCCCCGCCCAGCCCCAAACCCGATTCGATCCCCCAAATTCGGGGGGGTATGCGGGGGGGGCGTCTGGTGGTGAGGGGGTGCGCATTTGTGAGTGAGTGAGTGAGTTGGATGTGTGGGTGACTATGGTGCACTAAAATTGGGGAAGCAGTCACCACTAGTAGGCAGTTGAGTCCTACCTGCCCCTCCCTACCCCCAAGGCCCTAGTGTCATATGGCTTGTGGACAGTTAATATCTTTATATACATAATTCTTCTTCCTGTTGTCTAGGTATGAGCACAGTCCCAGAGGTGGTGGTGGCTCGTCACTGTGGCTTGCGTGTCTTGGGTCTGTCCCTCATCACCAACAAGGTTGTGACAGATTATGACAGCACTGAGAAAGCAAACCACCAAGAGGTGCTGAGGACCACCGAGCTCAGAACCGAGGACCTCCAGAGGCTCGTCCGCCACCTCATCAACAAGATCTAATACTCTCAACTAAAATCTTTTGGCACAAAAAAAGGTTTCCAATCTCACAACTAAGTGATTGGTGATGTCGTAATCATAGCTTTGAGCAAAAAGTAATATGTATGTGCAGATGGTGGTGGTAAGTTGTCTAAGTTGCGGTAGATAGGGTCTTATTTTCTACTGGGTAATGTGGTAAACCAGGGGAGGGAGTGAGATGTTTTCAGGTTAACAGCAGATTAAAAAAAGAAATTAATGTCAATATGCCACTTAGAGACATGCATAGTAGCTGCACACATCCCCAGCGTTTGATGACTGTTGGAAAGGCCAGTTTAATATTCATTATCACATCTAGACTAGTCCCCATGAATCACATAAATGGAGACCATATAGTCCAGGATGCTGGTCAAGCCAACAACAAAATGACAGTGTTGTGATATGTATAAAGGGAAGAGCAACATGGAGCCAGTTAGCCATTGGTCTAAAAGTTTTAATAGAAGGCAAGGATTGCTTTTTTTGACCACCTTTGATTTAGCACTGTCCAGGCCCTTTGGGCAAATAGTAATGATTAGGAATTCAGGGGGCTCCTTTTTAACACCTCAAGAGTATCTTAACACCAGGCTGAAAAGTTTTCACAGTTTTCACTGACAGACCACATCAAGCATCGATTTTGCCCGTGGTTGTGGCTGCTGCACCTGTAACGACACCCAAAAATGATGTCATAGGGTACTGACACACCCTCGTCACACACTTCTGCATCACTGCAGCAAGGTGAGAAATTAAACCCCTGCAGGCCAGGAAAAACCTGATTTTTGTTTTTTTAGGAGCTGCTAAGTTGCTCTTCAATAACAAATGAAGCACGTGGATCATGAGATGTGGAAACCAGGGTAAGCAGATGCGGTCAGAGTAGGATTTTTGTCAGAAGTCTAAAATCCTTGAGTGACATATTGACTTTTGTTGTGTTTGTTTGGATCTAAATTGAATATTGCAGTGGCTCAGTATAATGCTATAAAGCAAAGCATGCTGTTACTTAAAGTGACCGTGATCTTATATATCCCAGATCATGGATCACTAAATGTACTAGGAATAATGTGGTGGCTACTGTACAATCCCACTGGTGTGTATCTCTATTAGAGCTGAAGGGTTGTTGGAGTTTTCCCTGTACTGCCTGTTAGAGTTGGACTGACACCATACAAAAACACTGGGGCTTCTCTGATAGCTGATCCTGTATATTTGAGTGCATCTAAACAGTGTAATGAATATTGGACAATTTTATGTTCAGTTTATGCAACTGTCTGCTAATGACTCCTACTGGACACATGCTGCCTTTAGATCCATTGAGATGATTATGTTTTAGTTTTTGTGGTCACTGGGTAGCATCCTGTTATTCTTGATGGAAACTCAGCAAAATTATTTGTTGTTTTTCACACCTCAACTTTTAATGATTGTCTGTTATAAAAGTTTACATGTCGTTCCTGACAATCTATCAGCCCCCCATTATTTATACTTACATTTTTTACATGAATGGATGCTTTATGTCTTATTTACCTTTAGCGAGAGCATGTATACCATCTGCCCTCCTCTACCAGCTAGATGTATCCAGAAGACACTGTGCACTTATGGACTGGTCTTGACATGTTAGTGCAGGGCTGAAGAAAACAGCCAATTAATCCAGCAGGGTTTATTCAATAACAGCTGCTAATGAGAGAGAATAGAAAAGGTCTTGTGATCAAACACTATCACTGGGACCAAGTAGCGCCTCCTTTCCTTTATTTTGTGATTGCTTGTTATTACTGTTGCACAAAAAAAAGACTTATTTTAGCTATAAATCAAAGTATGTTTATTTACATTCATCTATGAACAAATCAGAGTTGTTTATTTTTTAAGTAGACAAATTACTTATTATAACTATTAATGTATTTATTGATGAAAGAATTATACAAAATGCCAATGGCATGTCGATCTAAATCTTTGTTGCGTTTTCTGACAAAAAAAGGAAAGTTTTAGCTGAATCAGTGTCCGAAAAGCCTGTCCAATAATTGAGAGATCTTAACTTTCTTTAATGTAATCTCATAGATCAGGTATTTTTTTTATAGAAATTGAATGAATCACTACAAAAATACAATATAATCTGACAGGTTTTTCTATGGCGGATTGCATTTGGATCCAGTTTATTTGCACAATAGGAGACCATAACACTGTCATATCAGCAAGGGCTGCAGTTTTCAATTTTCTCTGCCCTGATCTGGGACCTCTTGCCAGATTCTCTTGACCGTCTCATTCATTAGGGCTGGAAAGGTTGGAAAAATCCTATGTCAGCAGTCAGCCTCTTAGACCATTTGTATCAGGCTTAACATCAAGCTGCTAATGCAAATCTTAAAGGGGCATTCCACTCTGAGCGAAGCCTTCCATCATCGCAGTGTAAAATCTGGAGCTGCTCCAAACTCAATAAACAAACTTGTTATTTACACACAGTGAATTAATTCTAAGATGCGTTATTTCTTAACTTTATAAGGTGTGAAGCATATACTCTCCAAAAAAAACCTGAATGTATCCATTACTACCATGCTTGCTTTTTTCCTGTATGGGCATAACACAAAATCTAGCATTTTGTTTTCTTGTTACTCTTCTGTTGCCTGGTTTGTGTAGTCTTCCTCATGTCTGTATTCATTACTGAATAACCTCTATTGTGTGCTTTGTTTAATCATATTTACTGTTTCCAGGTCTCGGGTTCAAATATAATTCACTTTCAACATAAACTGACTATGTCTCTGTTGAATTAAAACAATTTATTTTCATGCAAGATGCTTTTCTGCCACATAAAAAAACTTGCAGATGTCATCTAGATGCTGTTACTTTCTGTCATGGATGAGTGCACACATTTGTGTGTGTTTGTGTTTGTGTGTGTGTGAGAGTGTGTAATGAAGGGGAAATAACCTGGAATCAATCAGTGAGTATGTGAATTTTGTTTTCAAGGAGAAAAATACAATTCAGTTCAGTTCCAGTGAGGGATATAAAGGAGAGACCCCCCTCCCCTACCCAACACCACCTCTAAACACATACACCTCTCATCAACACATCCACACACTCTCTCTCTGTTCAGCTTCACTCTCACAATCCTTCACTTCAGACACACCTCAAGCAGACGAAGATGCTGAGAGAATGAGATGAAATGGAAATGGCTGTTCTGTGCCCCGCTCCTTTCTGTTACATAATTGATCTGCATACAGCATGTAGAGGTGCAGCCCACTGTGGAACTGAAATATTAATACAAATGAACCAGGCAGCCTGACAACACAAACACAACACCTATACTGGGCTGAATAGTATTTACACACATTCGCGCAAATGCCTCACACACCCCGGCTTCGCAGCCAAAAGTGAGACATCTACAAAGATATGCATGTAGGATGCAAATAGCAGGCTCTCTGCTTTGAATGGAGGGAAATTGGAAGACAGGACGCACAGATGAAGACAGACGATAGGAGTGACTAAAGAGAACAAGAGAGGAGAACGAAGTGTGTTTGACTCGGCAGTCCCCGCAGGCTGGCGACAGGCCTCATCTGTAATGTGATGTTGATCTATCTATTGTCTCAGTGCCAAGTGAGCCCAGGGCCTGTTATTGATTATTATAGGGTGAAAAGAGAAGCTGAGGAAATAGAGCGGGACAGCTCTGCTGAGTTTACACTCTCAAACACTGTCACGTTCCGTCACACACTCTCTGTCACGCACACAAACACACACAAGCAGTTCCTATGCGCTGTCGTGTACCTGGGTTCACACTGACTATGAGACAGCAGTGCTCCTGTTGGTGAATGTGACTTTTACAAGTGCAAGAAAAAGCATTTGTGAGGGAACATCTCCGCTGACTTTCACACGCTGCCTCCAAAAGAAGCTGGCTGCCAGCAGTGTGTCAGCACTGTAGCAGTATGCAGCGAGGTGGATCTGGAAAATTACTGCTCCGCTCCTGAGGAGACGTGAGAGGGCAAGTTCAACTATGCACCTATGGGCATGATGGTGCTAACTTGTGAGGATACTGACTGCACTTGCACGTCTGTCTTGTCATTTACTTTTGATATGATGACAAAACATGAATGAACACCCCCAGTGCTGAAAGTGTGACTAAAACTCAATTAAGAACATCAGGTTTCAACATCTTTTAACTCAATGACCTCACTCAGCTCTTTCTTTTCAAGAGTGACACAAGCGGACAACACTTTGAGCAGGGAGGTAATTAGCCTGGTTTCTGGCATAAAGATTAGAGGCAGGAAAAACAAGCTCTGGCTCTGTTATAATATTATTAAACCTGTCAACCTCTCACAGAGACAAATACTAAAACCCACTCACTGACAATATTGCAACCTGCGCTGCAGTAGACGCTGCATTTAAGTACTGGGGGAAACTGAAGAAACAGTTACACCATGTAATAATATTATATCTCTGAGTTTGCATTTAAGGAACAAGATACAACATGTTAAGTAGTGAGCTTGAGAGTTGTTGAGAAACAGGTATATGTGTATATATTTTTGAATTTGAGAGAGAGCGGAGCTAGATGTTCCTCCCTGCTTCCAGTCTTCATGCTAAATTAGGCTAACTGCCTCCTAAAGAGTCAGGTAGTTGGTGGAGGCTAAAAAAAGACAAAAAAGGAGAGTGAATACTGGACTTACATTCACCTTGACTTTAATTAAATGCTCCTCTGTCTGCTGGGTAAATAGACAACTGTTTGCCATTCGTATGTTTAACCTGAAAGCGGCGAGAGCAAAGAAAATCGCTTAGGCTGCCCAGTCAAGGTTAGAGTTAATGGATGCTCTGACATAGCTAAAACAGATTAAATAAACAGCTAGCAAGTTTGTTTGTAAGGCTGTTTTGCACACGATGGCGCTAGTTACCATGCAATTCTATCCTATTTTCACAAAATATATTAAAGGCTACACTTCACCAACTCATCGAAACATGTTCAGTGTCAGACACCTTTGTCCATGCATTGTTTTTTATTTAAGTTCCTGGGAGCAAGTAGGGACACGTCTTAAAGCATGGGGAACCGTATTATGAATGTCTCCTCCCTTGTGCTTGACAAATGTTTGATGGGATAGAAAATTTGCATGCCTGTGTTCCCTCGTGTTCTCTACAGCGTAGCACTTCATCATTCCGACCGATTGCCGCCAAACCGCGTCATACCTCGTTACCATAAAGTTGCCCAGACTTCAGCTTTTTCTGATGCCCACACCACTCAAGACGGGGCTGCCAATGGGCATGCCACTGTTCAACACCAAGACACGCTGGCTCACATCGAAAATAAATGACTTGCAGTCACTTTGACTTTATGAGGTGGCAATAAATCAACATTGTGTTTGCAGCTGATTGCACTTGCCCCAACTTGCCAAATATTTAGTGCAGGTTTGAGGGGTTTTTACGCTGCTATACTGGCACAGTTGACTGTATAGAGCCTGTATAGATGTCACAGCAGAGGGACATGTAGCAGAGAAAAACACAGAGTAATTAATAACAGTAATTAATAAAAATATTCCTGTATAAAATATTCCTGTCCCAGGATCTGGCTTTATGCACATCTGATTACTGGCACGAATTACTGGTAAAACATATGGAACAGAGTCAATGTTATTTAAATGTAAAAGTCAAAATGAGGGTCTAATGAAATCAACCTGTGGCGCTTGTGAAAGACATCCGGTACTCTTCACAGGATTTCTAAATCACACCCAGGTCAAGTGAAAAATATTTTTAATATTCATCCTATTTGAAATGCTCTCTTTTCCCAGATTTAATCCAACAGGAGGAAAATGCTTCCAGGGATACTTGCCCTCCTGTTCATTACAGTCCCATTACTCCATCCTGAATATTATCACCTCTTGCAGTAAATGAGTAGTAGAAATACATATGAGTAGATCTCATTCTGCTAATAGGATGTGTGGCTTTGTCTCCCCTCTGCACAGTAGACTGGCCATTAATGAAAAACCTTTTTTTCAGAATTTACATTTATTATGTGGGCTAATCACAGCTGGCTAGCGGCAGTGTGGGCAATGTGATTAGTGTGTGAGCTCTAATTAAGTCTGTGAAGCCTCACACACTGGTGGACAGGCTCGGGGGGCTGCTACACACAGATGTAGGGGGAGGAAACACACTTGGTGCACTCACACACATACGCATCCACGCACATGCAGTGGATCAGACACATGGGAACATGTGATCCACTGTAAAGCGACTGTAAAACAACCAAACAATCTGCTCACTGTCTGCACCTCTGTTCACTGTTCACTGTTCACTGCAGCACACACACACACACACACACACACACACACACACACACACACACACGCACACGCTGACTCAGGTGGACGCTGCCGGTGACTGTGCGCCCCCAGCGGCGGCTCAGCGACGCTGCCGCTCCTGCGCCGGGGTTAAAAAGCGGCGGGCGGCGCGCCGGGGCGACAGTGTGGGGCGTGTTTGGACAAGAGACACAGAAAAGTTAGTAGCGGATTTTTCCGGCGCCTGACCTGCAGCAGCATCCGTCGAGAGCATCATGGCAAACAAAGCCCAGCAGCCTCCTCATCTGCACCTGGCCGAGGTCACCGCGTCCCAGTTCCTTGACATTTGGAAACATTTCGACACGGACGGTAGGACTTTTCTTCTTCTTCTAAAAGTTGATCCAGACTGAAATAATTTCATGACCTGTCTCTGAAGTAGATGACTGCTGTAAGACGCAGCAGATCGAGTGAAGGTTTGTAATGTGGAAACAGGGACTCAAAACATTCTGGTCTTGTAATAAACTATAATATCACGGCAGAAGTTTGTGGTTTGAGTGAAATGAAGTGACAATTTAGGAAATTTGAAATCGGGAAAACACAGTTTTGTCTATAATTGGTGATGATTTTCTTTGTCTTCATGTCTTCTAATAAATAAAGTAGCAACAAATGTACATTTTGGAGTTAAATAGCTGCTGTTTAAGAGCTGATTTCATAACATGAATTTTTTTCCGAATGATAAAGCTTATTATTATTATTATTATTATTATTATTATTATTATTATGAATATAGCCTATATAAGCAATTTTTTGTCATTAAGTTATTCTATTAAAAGACACAGTATACCGACATTTATATGGACTTTATAGAGTTCAAACATAAGCCGTAAACCGCATTTGAAATGGTGATGAAATCGTTGACGTGGATGCAGCTCCTCTGATGAGCGAAGTCCTCCACCCTGACATTCGATCACCAATTGGAGGCATTTGATTTAAACTCTCAACTGAAGTGTTGTTTAACAATCAATTCATTATCTAATTAGTGTTTCCTTTGAGTTACAATAACCGATAATTATTGATAGTTTGGATGTTACCCTATAAGTAATTGGCTCCTTGTATTGATATCCGTTTCCAATCAAAAATTGGTTTAAGTTTCATCAATAAGTCAAGTGTCTCAGCTTGTGCTCTTCACGCAGTGGGTGGAGATCTATAGCACTATCTGTAGTCACTATAGCAAAAACTGATTTATTTGATTGATATTGATATGATGTCTGTCCACATAAAATTTCCCCATGTATTAATTTATTCAACAACCTTTCCTCTCCAATACACACACACACACACACACACACACACACACACACACACACACACCCTCTTAGTCTCATCTTGTTGCATTGATCCCCTGTCTCCATCTAGATCTGTCACGTCAGTCTTTCTTTCCCGCTCTGCAGATATGTCTGTGCAATGTGCATGTGTCTGTGTTACAGTGTGACAGTACGACAAGTTCTTCTTAGTTTTGACAAATTCATCAGGCATTCTGCTGTCATGAAAGTCTCACTGAGAATTATGGACACCTCTGTTTTTTTCTCTCTTTGCCCATTATTGAATTGCTGAACTTGGTATAATTGGCTTACATTACAGCTTCAGAGGCTTCGTCCTGCGCTGGAGTACAGGCACTGTGCCCTTTGCTGTGCCAGATAATCAGGAGATAATGTCAAACTGACACCAACTTCCTGGTTATTAATGGTTAGATATGATCACCAAATTCAAATTGTCATAAATCATAAGCCAGTTAGACTGGGACGTATATATGACCAGTAATTCCTGGCTGCAGCTGGTCATTATTAAACAGCAAGTCCTCAGTCCTGCTTGTTCAACCACCTTTCTCAAGGTGTCCGAAGTGCACCTGCAGACAAGATGAGCGTGTTGCAATTATTCCTTTAAAACACAAACACACTCCTGGGAATTCATTGTTAACGCGATCTGTTTTGATGCATACATGCTGAAACATACTCCACAGGGAAATCAAGGTGGAGTGAGGAGTTGGGTGGGGGGGCTCAGCAGCTGAGCTCCTCCATGCGAACCTTTGAGCAGTCAAAGTTGTCATATCTGTTTTGTTTGGCTTGGTCAGAGTGTATGGATATCAGTCCTGTGCCACCCAGTCCTGATGCCGAGGCATTTTCCATACTGTGCTTTGCAGGGAGCCACTTTGCAAATCAAATACAACCAGTGTGCATCAACAGATTTGGCTGCAGTGTTTGATTTCTTGTCTCATTTCTGGGAGTGTCTTCTCGCTCAGCAGAAAGAAAGGGGAGCTAATTTGTTTGCTCAGACTGAGTAAACATCTCGGAGTAGCAGATAAAAATACACAGGAGGCGATGCACCCAGGGATGAGGAAACCACATATTCCCCTGTTGGCCCAGGATCAAATCTCATCTGAATTGCGTTTCTTGCAGCTCCTCTACTCCATGTCCCTCTCATCTTTCTCCGCTGCCTCTGTCAGGTCTTTTTAATTCAGTCGCTTCAAAGCTGCAAAAGGAAACAACTGCAGTTCCGTTTGCTAATTATAGACCATTTGCTCTCCATTGTTTCTATTAACCTGGATATGGAAAGTCGGAATATTAAGCAAAATCCACCTCTTGAATTGACTCGATCTCAACACAAAATATTTGAATAGGCGGGGCTGCACTCTACTTTGAAAGGCAAATGCACTTCTTACAGGCTTTAAATATGCACGTAGTTGGTACGGCAGCCTTCTTTGAGAGTTTTCCTGTGGTTCAGAATCAGAGCCAGAAGAGTAAAAAGTCTTTAACAGCGTCTCCTGGGACTGTAGTGACACAGTATCCTAAAAAGTGTGTATTTGGGCCAAAAAAGTGGTTGTTGGTGTAAGCTTTAAGTGTTTGTGCAGGCGGACCAAAGCATTTGAAGGCAAGTTGGTAGGAGCACTCTCATGACGAGGTATAAAACTAATTGTTTAACATTTAAACTGAATTATGTTGAAATGAGTTGAGGTTGAGCATAAAGTGTATCCACTGGCAGTGGTTTTTTACATCTGTGCATTAATATAGCATCATTAATATTCACTGTAAATGAGGAGTATGTGCTCACTGGATTTGGGGCACTTTGAGACAACATGGACACTGTAATTAGGCTGCAGCATAAAGAATTTCATTGGAAAAAAAACATAGGGCACCTTAAGCATATAGTTGTGGTTTAAAAGCAGTTTGGAACAAAAATGCTTTTCCTCCATCTGAATGAGCACAGCACAGCCACAAACAGATGCTCCCTCATGCACAAGTATAATGAGGTGTATGGATCTATTGCTGCATCTATTGAATGTATGAAAGTGCTCCGACATAATCTGTTCATAAATCTATTTTTATTGTCATTTTATGCCATTCGCCTTGTAGTTAATCACATTTTATTCTGTTTAATTAACAAGCAGGTCATTTCTCTCCCGAGCTTTAAATGTCAATAAAACCCACAGGAGGGAGGCTCGATAGCAGCGAGGCATTCCACTGTCCCACTTATTGAAACAGCGTCATGTATTCATGAGTGTGAAAACATCACTAAGGAACATATGCATGCCCACACACACACATGCACAAAAATTTCCATGGATAGAACAAAGACACTAAGATGTTTGTTGGCTGGGGAGAGGATGAGTTACATAGAAGATGGCAGAGAGTGAGTTAGAAGGAGAGGAGAGGAAGAGGATGGCATAATAATCTTTGTTAGTGTTTAATGAGGCAGCTCTGCCTTCCAGGGTTTTATTGAAGCAGCTAGTCACATCGTTTGGAGCCATCTGTCCAACCATTCAGCATGCTTGTTGATAGAATATTGGCACTGGTTCAGAGGCTACCTGGGTGAAGCATGCACACTCATTTGTCCTCTGCATAGGTTCTGTCAAGACCAACGGGAACAATGATAAAATAAGATGAGATGGAAATCAACTGCATTTGTTTTTGTTTTTTTTAGGCTAAGTTTGTCATTACAGAATCCAAAGAGATATGATGGACATCCTCTTAGAATAAACAGCATTTGACCGAAGTGACCCTTTCACAGTAAAACAAGGTTAAGACATTTTCAGATGGATAGTTGGAAGCTTCAGTTCTTCTTCGCTTCACAGTTAAGTTCAGGTAGAAATGGTCTGAAAATCAGCCGTTTATTTTTGGGATCACACCGTTATTTATCACATTACATTGTTGTCCGTATTGATTCGTCCCATTTGCCAAACCCCCCTCTGAATGCAGTATTGATCCCCGTCGAGTAAAAGAAGCTGCCTTGTGGATCATCACCTTCAAAATCCTAGAAAGGCAATTTTCCGTATATAGCTTCTCCTTGCGTACAACCCTGTGAACACACAGTCTTTGAGGAGTGATCAGTTTGCATCGTGTCAGTCAATAGTCTACTCTATTGAGCCAGAGGGGAAGGAAGAGAGTTATTGGTAAAAGGCTCATGTTTGAATCAATACCAGCAAAACTGAACCATGCTGCCATCTGTTTGATACTGTGACACCGCGACCACATCTGTGCTGATGGGGCTTTTTGCATGTCAGCAAAACTGACCAAAGCCCTTTGTGGTATCATACAGCATTATGGTGTGTCTGTCTCACAGGTAATGGCTACATTGAGGGGAAGGAGCTGGAGAACTTCTTCAGGGAGCTGGAGATGGCCCGAAGAGGAGCAGGGGTGGTAAGTCCAGGGACCAGACATTAAACACAGACAGATATACTGACTACTCAGGCTTCACTTATATTGAGTACCAATCTGTTCTAGGACCCTTCAAACCCCACATTCAGAGAAAAGATGAAGGAGTTCATGCAGAAGTTCGACAAGAACAAAGATGGACGGATTGAGATGTCAGAGGTGAGGCTTTGGAGGTGCTCTGTGTATTATGCCTGGTAATCAGTTTTGTCTTGAAAAGAATAATTTGACATTCTGAGAAATATGCTTATTTTCTTGTCAGAGTCAGATGTGAAGCCACTCTCATATATTTTGCTAGAGTCAGCAGCCTTCGAGGTTATCTTAACATAAAGATTAGAAATAGGGGAAACAACTCAACTCAAAATTTCATATTGAGTCTAGTTGTCTCAGATTGTGTAAAGTGAGATTTCCATGTCTTTTTTGATTATAAAGCAGGTCTAGGTTCTGTATTAATACTGTGAAAGTATCAGAGCACTCAGTCCATGGAGAAATGCACTCAACCAGTATCCAAAAACTGTGACTTAAAATGAGACACCAGGACTTCTGTAACTTCATGATGTCACAGCAAAGCAGTCACTGCTCTCAGCCATGCAACAAGCCCAGTCCACTGGAGCCCAACATCCAGACTCGCAGGGTTCGGTTTCTCTGAGCGCTTACCTGAAGTCTGCAATATTTTTATTCTTTCATGTAGTAAACAGTCAGCCAATCTGACTGACTGGACTGTTGTTGCTAGAACTCTAGAGAGAAGCCTGAGAGAGGAGATGTAAAATTACACTGAGATGGTTTTTGGTTCTTACAACCACAAATATAACTTCTTATGGATAACAAATCACCAGAAAATTGTAAAATATGGGACCCTAAATACATTTGGGGAAATATGCTCATTCACTTTGTGGCTGAGAGTAAGATTAGAATATATATATTACTCATATATATATGTGTGTGTGTGTGTGTGTGTGTGTATTTTTTGATTGCGCATGAACTCACTGTTGCTAATTTCACTGAAATGTGGCTGCGACCCAAAAACAAAAGTTTGGGTTTTCTGCTCTCTATGGAAAATGAGAAAAAGTTGTAAAAAAAAAAAAAAAGTGAGATAATTCACAGCCAAAGGAATACAGTTCAAGTGATGCTTCACAGGCCTGATCAATACTCCAATCGATTGCATAAATGCAGTCTTTATGATGGTCTCTGTGGAGCGTCGGTTTGGGATATTGCTTTCCCCTCGATTTTACCATTTGTGAGAGTGAGATCTGAAAAAAGATGCTTGAAAGAGGGCGTCTGCAATATCAATATCAAAATCTCCAAATGAGTTATAGGTCCTACTATTATAGTGAAAAATCCAATCTAAAGGCTTTGTCTGAGCATCCAAAAAGATGTTGTTTTTTTTATAATTCCAATTTAGACATAGCCTTGCCTCTGAGGTTGTGTCTCTCTATTATTTATGTCTGAGTTGCCCATTTGAAGCTTTGCAGACAAAAAGCTCCCCGGTCTCCATCTCTTGTCCCCCAGCATTTCAGCTCCCCCATCTTGTGTTCTCACCACTCCCACTTTCTTGTCATTTCTCCCTCTAGCTGGCCCAGATTCTCCCAACTGAGGAGAACTTCTTGTTGTGCTTCAGACAGTTTGTCAGCTCCAGTGCTGAGTTCATGGCGGTAAGAGAGTGTTTCTGAGTGTGTGTGGATGGACCGGTATATTTTTTTTGATGTAAAGCTGCTGCCCCTCCCTTAACAAACTCTGTTATTTGATGTAATGGATGGATGGATGAAAGCTTGTACAAAAGCTTCTTGTTCACTATGAAATGCCATTAGCAAGGACGAGCTAACTTTACCAAATCATACATTATAGACCAGAGTCAGTCAACCATGGAGGGCTCACAGCCTGCATGTTTCTTTTCATTTCTACCTACTTGCTAATTTCCTGGATTAGTTCCTTCTTTATGGTTGTAGGTTTACTTGTTGGAAAATAAACCAGAGCAGTCTGGGATGGAAACCACAGACTCTCTGTCTCCATTGCACACGGTTGCCTGATTACAAATCGAGTGACCACACCTGGTCCATCATGAACATTGACTACAGAACTGGCTGAGCACAGATAAAGGATCATATGTGGCACGGGAGTGAGGAGAAAAAAGACAGTTGAGATATAAATCCCCTCAGTGGAGTTAGAAGGAGGAGTAGGTGGTTTACACTGGGACTGATTTCATTGAATGTTTTAGTGAGTATTATACAGCAAACCCTCCTGATATTTGTTGTGTCTGCTGCAAGGCTTGAGAGGAGGATTGATTAGTGTTAATTACTTAGCCTGTAAATTTTTCTCTAAAGTGTCAATGTGTCTTCTGGTCTATGCAGATAAGTTCTGCGCTGTTAGGGGTAATAGAGATATTTGAATCTCAACATGCACTGCAGACCTGAGCTTTAAGCAAGAAAATTGATTGAATCAAATATGAATTGGATAATGGGAACATATATGAAGTCTCCATGCCTAAAATCTCTATAAAGTATAAAAGAAACAGAAACTAAAATGTTAACAAATGATCCTCATACACATTTGTTTACATAGAGAAGCATGTTTTGGCCTAAAATGTCGGAAACTTCACTGGAGCTAACAACTTTCTCAGCTGGTCACACCTGGACGTAATTTGGTCGCGCCCTTTCGTTTTTGGCAACATGAGTTCCCGTGTCACTGTTTCATGAGCAGTGCCATGAATGGGCCACATTGCCTACAATAGCCACACAGCATAGCATTTCCAGAAGCACAGGTACTGCGTTAGCCATTGTGGTTGAAAGCAGTACTTTGTCTTCTTCTCTGGCACAGTTGGGCTCTTCCTGTCTGCACCTGCACTCCCATCAGCAGTCGTGCCTGTGTCTATGCCTCTCATTGGCTCTCCCTCTCCACCAGCCTCCTCCCCTCTCTCCTCATTTTGTGCGTACACGAGCCAGTGAAGTAGAAGAAGTACTTCTTTCAACCACAATCGCTGACACACTACCTTTGCCAAATGGGCACCAAAATAGCCTAATGATCATCAAGCCCTCGAACAAATCCAACCATGTGAGATTTTTATTCACAGACTCTCAAGAAACGCTTGCATATGCCATTTTGGTCAGTGTCTGGAGCCCTGCACTTATCTGCACTTTTGAACCTGCTTTATTGCTAGTCAGGAACAAAAATGATATGATAATATTTCCATGTGGTCCACACAGATACATCCAGACAGTGACCATTAGCAAAGAAACTAAATCAGTTTAGCTAACATGCAAGCAGTCAACAAAATTACCACTAGAGAACTAGTGACTAGCAGCACCTCACAGAAATCGAGCATGTCCATTTCATTCTGTATATAACAACCAAACTGTTCAAAAAAAAAAAAAAAACCATACATGAAAAGTTCCAAGTGTGGTATAGTTAAGTGCTGTGAATTATGAATAATGAATGGACGTCAGAGTAACAAAAAGCCCTTCACAGAGCATGATGTGTGCTGAAAGGTACCAGAAAAAGGAAAATCATTTATTCCACAAAATACCCCCAGAAGATAAGAAAATGGCAGATTTCATGTTAGAGCTGCTGCAGGGAAAGGATGGAGCCAATTAGAAACGAGTTACATGTAGGGCAGAGTCCTTGTCTCCTGTGTCAAACTGAGAAGGAATAATGAAATGAGAGATGGAGGGTGAATGAAAGAGAAGGTGTGGAAGGAGAGAAGGATACAAAGGGCAATTGGGAGATGGTGTAAATGAAATGCCGATGGGAAGCTGAGAGCCAGAGTTTGAGAACATAAAACAGGAGAGGAGGATTAATCTGTCTTTGCTGAAGAGTGCAGGGAGGAGGAGGTGGGCAGAGAGGTTTTTAAAGGGTTAGAATGAGGAAGCAGAAACTTCTATTTTCAGAGTCATATATAATGGATAACACCACTGTAGCTCCTCTCTGCAGAGCCCAGAAGAGGAGCAGAGGGGTAGGAGGAGAGGAGGAGGAGAAGGGGGAAGGCCATCCATCTTTGATAAGGAGCCCTTCTTTGGACAGGGACAGCTGCTAGATTAAAACATTCATTAAAATGAGTTTCTCTGCCTCGTTTCTCTCTCACTCTGTCGTTGCCCTCTGCTCTGTGTGTGGGCGAACGGGATTGTATTGAAAACTGTGTGATTACAGTGATGGTCCAGGTTTCTGTGGTCGTCCCCTCTGGAACGATTTCTGCTCTGCACCAGAGAAAAATCAAACTCTTAGCACAGTGAAAGAGCGAGCTGGCGTTCGATCAGAGAGGATTTATGTATGGGGGAAGAAATGCAAATCACTCTGGAGAAGAGTGTCTTTGTGCTGAGGAAACTCAATCCACTGTTGCCTTTGTTTTGTTGATTTCTTTTAGGCATGGCGGCGGTATGATACAGATCGCAGTGGCTACATTGAAGCAAATGAATTGAAGGTATGTCATAAATATATATCATGCAAGTCAACACATTCAAGTCAAACTTTATTTATGGAAGTGGCTTTTATGTAAAATGTCATAATCATCCTAAGGGAAGGGTAACCTTCAATACCTAATTTACAAATATTACAAATACCCATTATTTATTCATATGCTTAGAAAGTCATACTTATTCTTATTTTGTTATGTCTTTTTTCTTTCTTTTTTCCCCTATGCACATTCATTTTCACATCAACACACACACACACACACACACACACTTACTTACAGAGCACCCCACCCTAAACTGTAATTATCAGCTTGTAATAGTGAAGTACCCACTTAAGTAGCTACTTAAACCATAGTCTCTATGTTTTCCTGTAATCAATTAAATTTTATTTACATATATGTAAACCACTGTAATAGTCTAGTTTTCTTAATGTGCATGCACTTGTGTGCATTTATGTTAAACCTCCTCCTATTTATGTTGTTTTGCACCAATAAAAAGGAAGGAAGGGGCAAAATCAATCTGCTACATTTTTTGTGTTATGGTCGGTAACTACCTTATTATCAGACTGTATGTTTAAACAAAAAGTTAAACACTCTGGGAAATACACTGATTTGCTTTTTTGCCAAAATTTAAGGAGTAGATTGATACCACTCTTATGTCTGTATACTTAAATATGAAGCTAAAGCCAGCTAAGCTAATCAGTCCCAAAATCTACCAACCATCACCTCCGTACTTGTCTGCCACCTTCTTGTAACCTTTTACATTTATGTTTTTGTACAAATTAAACAGCTAAACTAATATAAACTAAGCTAACATCCTGCTTACCAAGCTAGCTTTATTTTTTAGCGTCTTCTTAGCAAAATCTCAGCAAGAAAGCAAATAAGCATTTTTTCAGAAATGTCAACTTATCTTTTAAGGCCCCTGAAACAACAGGAAAAAATATTTATTCTCCTAAAGACACTACTAAGTAAAGATAAGAGACTGACATAGTAAATATGCATCAAGCTGTAGGTCTTTGCACTGTAGGGGCCATCAGGGGTCATTTTAGTTATATTAACTTCCACTTCCAGTGTAGTGCTTCACCTTTTTTTTGATACATAAGAGCATATGGGCGAGTAAAGCCAGGCAACAACTTTGACAGAGGAGAGTTAAGTGGCTGCCCCACAGGAAATTCCCCAATGACCATGAGTGTGCTTATCAGGTGAGGATTCAGATGCAAAAAGCTTTACAGATTAAACAAATCTTATCACTTCATCACCTCTAGGAAACTGTGTCAAATTATATAAAGGAAAATGCTCCACGCCGGGGAGATGAGTGTTAATGGGGTCAGTGATTATGCCTCATGTACAGATTATGCTGCTTGGGTTGCTCGGGGATCACATTTCTTCCAGCTGACCAGGTGCAGAGGACTTACTCAGGTGTGCCTTGTAAAAGCTTTGGGAAAATGCAGATGAGATCACAGGCAGCAGACATATGTCCGACCATATGATTGGGAGCAGAAATGGAAAATATCATAGTATATTGACTCAAATGCTGTACAAGTGATATAAGAGTGCATTAGAGATAATGCTACTTTACTGCACCTCAAGAGACTTTACACTTTTACTGCATTACATTTATTGTACCAAATGGCTGTAGTTACTTTTTATTAATTAGGATTTTACATACAAAACACAAAATAAACTCATAAAATACTATTGTTATCCTAATGTGTCATTCTCTCTATCCTTCTTTTCTGATCTTCCATCCCTATGATCTTCTTCCTTACCCTCCTCGTCTCCTAATTTCGTTTATTTTTCATCTATCTCTCCAAATATTTAGAAGATACAAAACTGCTCCCTCTTATTTACTATCCTTACTTGTTCTTTGCATTCTTGAGTATGTTTCTGCCTTCGCTATTACTTGGTGCCAGTAAAAACCTGGTAACTGTAGTTAAGTAAAGGATTTGAGTACTTCTTAAAAAATAAAATACACTACAGCATCTAATCATCAAATGCACATTTATCCCTAAACTTTGAATAAATCTCCTGTATAGTTTTTCTCTACAGTGCTGAAAACTGAATATGCCATACTTTTGCATTTTCTTTCTCTTTTCTTTTCTTGTTTTTTATCTCCGTGTGTCTCTGTCCTCAGGGTTTTCTGTCAGACCTGCTGACGAAGGCTAACAGACACTACGATGACCAGAAGCTGCAGGAGTACACACAGACTATAGTAAGAATCACACATGGACTCATACACACTCAGACACAATGGAGAAGCCCACACTTCCTACAGACGGTATAATTGGACAGTCTATAGTTATCAGAAGTTACTGTTATTCTCTTTGACTAAACTCAGGAACATAAGGCTCATCTTTATTTCTTATTGATGTCCACAAATATACAGATTCTTTCAAAAGGAGCAGGTCAGTTTAAACTTGTTTTTCCCAGATTTTATGTACCCACCTGTCCAAAAGTTGTTTTGTTCTCCTCTGCACACCAAAGTGTCGTAAACAGGGTCTCAGCTCAGAAAGTGGTTTCAATAAGATAAAGTGAGGAGAAAAGTTGAGTGCACAAGCATCGCTCAAAGTGAGCTATAAATAGCTAAACTGGTAGTGTGTTTTCCTGTGTGTGTTCTTAATAAAATTCATATTCTGCGAGGAAAGAAACAATGTGAGCCGTCTTTATGAAAGGTCTAGTGTGCATCTGTCCTGAAGGACCTCAGAGGCCTATCGTGTTGGTGGCAGCAGCACTGTGCGGCTGAGTGGTCATGACCCATCATGTCCTGCAGGTTGTGTTTACAGCCCAGATGTGCTCACATCTGCTTCTTCCTGGAAGCCCCAGAGCTGACCTGACCTGATTTGCTGAAGCAGTTCCACATAAATAAACTTCACACAATAATTAAAGGAGTACAGAAGGTTTTTAGATATTTTACCCATAATGCTCATTAACTGACGACATGGACACTGGTATATTTCTGGTGTCGTTGGTTTAGCATTACCTGCAGGAAATATACAAATATAAAGCAAATAACTTACAGGATGATGGGCAAGGTTCGACTGTGTATTCTAAGATAGAATAATATATTCTATCTTAGAATACACATTATATTGGCATCATAATATATTATAATAATATATTATAATGCTAACACTAACAATCACAATGCCTTCCCCAGAGTCTGGCTAAGTGGTGCTGTTTTATTTTATTTTATTTTTAAGACATTTAAAAAGAAAAATATGTCAATTAATTCTTTGAAACATGTTTTAGATTCATGGTTTCACAACCAAACATACCTCCATTAACACTGTGTTTCTTTTGGAAAATGCAATGTTTTAAGAAAGGCCTTTTTGAAATCTCTTTTGTGCGTTTTCCTTTTTTTTTAATTCAACTCCCACCTGAAAAAGAGAATTTTTAGATTACTATTCTGTTAGGTTCACCATCAGATGCATTGGCTGAAATATGTGAAGCAAGTTTTATGGACACTTCCCTTCACTGTTAAACATCTAGAACTATGAATAAAATGTGGATGAATAATAAAAGGAACTTTATGGTTGTTCATTCTGTTTCGCAGTCAGTGAAATTTATGGGACCACATTTTCCATCATCTTGACAGCGTATACCTATAAAAACTTTCCTTTCAGTGTCTCTCCTCTGTCCCTTCCTATCTCTGTTCTGCTTCCACTTTGTAGCTCAGGATGTTTGATCTGAATGGAGATGGGAAGTTGGGCCTGTCAGAGATGGCGAGGTAATGTGCAATTTTACTTGCCTCTGTTCACTAAATAAATGTTGAAACACATTGCCCGCCGGCGGATTTGAATAATTTAACAGCTATTGTGTCCGCTAATGAAGTCCCTCTCTCCCTCAGGCTTCTCCCTGTTCAGGAGAATTTCTTACTCAAATTCCAGGTAGGTAACGAACATGGTGCACAAAACAGCTCATTTGGGGGCGACCTGAATGGCTGAATGGTTTGGGTGCATACCACATGGCCGTGAATACCCTCAGCAGCAGTTTCGATTCACAGCCTTACTGTTTGCTGCTTTTCTTTCCACATGTCAAAATAAATAAATAAAAATACATTTAAAAATAGCCTGTTTGTGACTGAAATAATTACTATGGAGTAACTTTTATTTTGGAATATTCATGATAAACCTAGTGTTTTTGATGGAGTTTTGTCTTCCTGTGACTTTGATTTATGACAGTTTGTAGCCTGGTGGTGAAACTCGAATCTTTTTTTTTTTTTTTTACAGGGTGTCAAGTTGACTACGGAGCAGTTCAATGCCATCTTCACATACTATGACAAGGTAAGTGACATTTTGTTCAAGGTGGTAAAAAATATCAGTTGTTGACTGCTTTTCACGCGCTCCCAAGCATACAGCTGAATTCAGAGCTTCTGTTTCACTAGCCTTCTGTCGTCACCGTATTGTAGCAAAGAGAGTCTCTTCCATCTGTCTTACTGAAAAGCTGTGGTGGTCCCCTGGTTTTCTGACCATGTTTTCTGAGCTTGTTTGATAACCGCTACAATGCTGGACAGTGACATTTGAACACCTTGTCATACTTAATTAGAGACTGTTAGCAAAGGTTATTTTGTGAGCAACAATATGGATTCCTATGAGTGTTAGCCACAGAGGCCCCATTAAAGCATCGTTGGGGGTGTTTGGCGCTTATTTAATGTAGCCAAGGCTAGTGGAACAGAAGCTAGCTTGACATGGGGTCTGTATCTGAAACCTAATAAATAAAACGTAGCTACATTCACCCTTTAAAATAAGAATAGAAATGCAACAGTGTTTGAAAAAGCTTAATTCAAGTTCTCTGGATGAGTCAGAGCTGTTTGTTTGGAGTTTCCCTTTTGTAAAAATAAATCACTTTTGCATAAATATGCAAATTGCTTGTTTTTGTACCAAGTGCACTCCCCATCTGCCTAGGGATATGAGTTGGGCTTGGCACACCTTAGTCCTTTGTAAACAGCTCAGGATGGTGGAGCAGTGTGGTTCAGTTAATGGCCACATTTTCCACATTAGCAGTAGATTGTTGGGGAGGGATTACAGGGAGGGGGATACAAGACATTGGGGAATAGAGCATGGTAACAGTGGATGGGATAGGGGGGGTGTACTGTACATCAGCTAAATAATTTTTCTTGTTTATGACTGTGAGTTTCTGTCAGCCTGAAGGAGCAGCTTTAATCTAGGTAGCTATAAGGGGACTGAATTAAATTTTGAGACAGTACCCAAGTGAGCCTGTGATGTGGCACAGCATCTGTTCTCTTGTTAGC
This sequence comes from Trachinotus anak, assembly GCF_046630095.1. Lineage (NCBI taxonomy): Eukaryota > Metazoa > Chordata > Actinopteri > Carangiformes > Carangidae > Trachinotus > Trachinotus anak. The sequence goes on along the minus strand of NW_027273853.1, from coordinate 24,667,700 downwards.
TCTGTTGTTAGCTCTGATCATCTGCTAAATGCTTCCTATATTCCATATATTTAGGTGCCGGCATACAACATTTTAATTGAATTTTTTTTTTTTTTCTGGTTCCTGAGGCTGTTTTAGTAGCAGTATGATAGCCAGTTCAACAACAAAAACAACAACCATTGTGCGTCCTAGGTTTGCAGAATACACCATCTTTTGACTGTATATCATGTTCACGGTGGTAAAACTTAAAAATACACTACAAAAATCTATTATGGATACTATAATTGCTTTATGTGGGTTCTAATTACTGAATTATTTCCCTATGGTTTCCCATTAGAGTGAAATTCTGCTGAGATTAAGCACTATGTTGTTTTACATTGTCAACAGATAAAATATCAGTTTTTGAGCTGAGAAATAACATCAATATTTGGTCAGTAGGAAAGAGGATTTGGAGTATTTCAAGATTTCAAGTGGTGGGAGAGGTTTGTTTTATGTACCTGAGCAGGGAAAGGTAGTTTTTTTGCATCTGCCAATGTTATTACTGGTCAGTAATAGGACATAAAATTTCTTGAAAATCTTAACAATGGGAAATTGAATATTCTTTAACTGGCTCTAGCAATTATATAATTTGACAATATAGTTCCATGGCTGAGAAAACCCTACAAAACACTGACATAAAAAAATCTTAGTACAAGGTCCACTGATGGGAAATTTTCTGAGAAATCAGATTGGTATTTGGTAATAATAAACATCTAAACTCAATATTTTATGTGTCATTTTACTTCGGCATTAAAAGTCAGAGAGCAGAGTCATAATGGAGTGGTTCCTCACACCAGTTGGGGGTTTGCGTGCATGTTCATGCCTTGACTGAAGGCTTGCAGTCTCCCTTGCTCACTTGCTGAAGACAGGATTGAATATTCAATTATAGATGAGCCACTGCAGTCCATTCATGTAGACACTCTCTGCGAATGGAGCACTACCATTTATGTGTGTAATCAGTTTCATCATTTTGTTATGAGCTCAGCCCTGCAGCTGAAACACAGGCAGCTGCTGTCGTTGGTGCTGAGAGATCTTGGCAGGGCAAAGTGTGGCCAGTCAGCTGAGCACTAACGTGGCTCACAGTGCTTACAGTGCCACTGCTCCTAACTGTGTGATGCCTTGAAAATGTCTGACACGCAAGGTTGCACGCAACTTAGAGCAAGTGGCTGATACCTGATGTTGCTCTGGTTCCCAGGTCTTTCATCCCAAAAGGGAAGATAAACAGAATTCACACTTTATTCCCTGGATCTGGGACACCTCAGGACTGTAGTGTAAACATCAGAGAGTATTTACTAATGAAAAAAAAAAAAGCCTGGCAAGCCACTAAGCTCTGAAGGCATCTTGAAAATGAGCCTAGATGAACAGGACGTGTTGTTTTCTTGCCACTTGCCAAAGGAAAATTTCCAACAATTTGGACTTAATTTCTGGCACCAAGATGTAAACACTACTGTGAGACATAACTCACTAATTAGCAGAGTGGCACCATATTGACTTTATAGCTAACCTCATTTACAGAATTGTGAATGGGAAGGCCTTTTTTAAATGATTGTTCATGAATGGCCATTTGGCTGGAACAGTCATGATGGCTGCCACCAAATATTGAATGAAGTAGAGCAGCGCACAAACATGAAGAAGCCCAGAATCCAAACAGAGCTGGTGACCACTGTTCAGAAAAAAACAAAACAAAACAAACAAATAAACACAAAGAAATAGAGAGCTACATATTGTTGAGTTGTAGTTTCGATGGTTGTTGTGTAATGTGTTCCTGTTGACTCCTTTTAGGATGGGAATGGCTACATTGATGAGCAGGAGTTGGATGCCCTGCTACGAGACCTTTACCAGACAAACAAGAAGGTGAGCTGAAGGCTTCGGAATTTCCCACAAACCGTCTTTTTAAAAACATGGTGCTACTTATTATTTTGACATGTAAAGGTAATTTATTCCAATTTCTGGCACCAGAAAACCCAGAGGAACAAATCCTCATGTTATGCAGATGAGACCCCCCCCCCCCAAAACTTTCAGATCGGCTGATCTCCAACACAATCACTTCACCCTGCAGAGTTTTACAACTAGTAGTGCCACAGAGCAGTGTTTTGATTCCACATATTTTTGTATTTGTACTGAGCACACATCCTGCTGCTAGTTTAATCCTATGGCAATGACAAACTGACAGTTAAGAAAGTTGGGGAGAAGAAGAGCCAGCTTGCAAACACGGATGAAAACAATGCAGGTTTCAAAAGGTTTTATGTGGAAGGAAACCACAATACTTTGTGGTGAGAAACCACCAAAATAAGGTCCCTTTAAGTGTTTCTCTAAACCTTAAAACCATCAGGACACTGAATAGTCAAAACAACTCAAAATAAAACAATATGCCAGCAGTATAAAATTATATTTATCATTATTATCTTTTCTAACCAGAAACCTTCATCTGTTGTTCACTTTCTTTAATTTTTTTTTTATGCTATGCTCTCTCTAACTAACAGAGGGTTTGGTACTAGTTACATTTAAATAGCCTAGCCTTGATTTTGTATTTCTACTTGATTCAGATCCCTAGTTGACCTCCTCAGCTTCACTGACTCCTTGTTACCTCCCTGTCTCTCTTTCAGGAGGTGGACTTGAAGAACCTGACAGGCTACAAGCAGAGCATCATGAGCCTGTCTGATGGAGGGAAGCTCTACCGTGGCGAGCTGGAAATCGTCCTCTGCAGGGAGCCAATCGTGTGACTCTTTCTCCTCTCTTGTTGCATATCATCATTTTCTCTGCCTGCCCCACCCTCCTCTCCTGAGACCACACCCATTTCCAGCTGCCTGGCAACATATACCAGGTGCATGTGCCGGACACTCCCACCTCTACCATCATTTCCCCAACTCGCCCTAAAGTTACAACATCAGAATGAATGATAAGTGCACCGCCAGCACACAACAGCTCTTCTTCCTTAAACCCTTATTTTCTCAACCCTGACCGTGACCTGTGTGAAATCTCTGGCTCTTCACCTTCTCAACTCTTCCCCATGTCTTTTACCATTTCTGTCCCTGTCGCCCGTGCTGTGCCTGACTTGCAACTCCTGACCAAAAGCCCAAACCCCGTATTCCACAGAAACAACCTTTTGACCTATTGATGACCCCTGAACCTTGACCTCAGCTTCATTGACCCAACTATTCCCTTGCTCTATCAACTTTGCATTAGATACAATATATAGTCAAACAAAACTGCAGTCGGCTGAAGTTGAATTTATTGAATTTATAGTCTGTGATGGAACTGATGTTTGATTTTTCCACTTACATTTGTCCTGAAACCCTCTTGTTCCATTAAATCTCTTCTGTACCATTGCCATGATATGATTTTCATTTTCAGTGTTTGTTTTTGGCTGATACTGTCAATTGAAAATATTAATAAAATGTCTTAAGATAAAATCTGTTTTGACATTTTTTGAATTTGATTTGAACTGCCAGTGGTGGGTCATGCCTTGACCGAAACGAGTACCTCCTGGAGCTTGGCCTTACAGTTTGGATGTTTTTTACTTCATAGCCATTCAGTGCTGTGTCATTCTCTGCAGCTTACATCTCTGGATTACTTCCTGTTGTGCTGACCTTCAGCATACCGCTATTTTATCGAGGTGTCCCAGCTTTAAACTGCTCCCTCACCTTCAGTACACCAGCACAAGCATAAAAAAAGTTTAACGATGGATGCAGTCACAGGAGCAACATGGTGTACAATAGCTATAGTGAGGTAAGCTCGGAGAGACACTAAAATTGGACACAGCTTGTGTTGGTTGTTGGTGTTGGGCAGCTTAATGCGCGCAAATACAACTTCTTATGCTTTCCCTGCAAATTTGTTGCTTAGTGTACATTGCAATCAAGATGATAGAAATAATGGCTGTTTCACTGTAGCACTGAGTCAGACAGATTTATTTGCAGCATGATGCCTTTCTCCTGAGGGCATAATGAAAATGACTGAAGAAACAAGTAGAGTGATATTGCTGAGTCTGCTCTGTGAGGCGATGCCTGTGTTTTTTGCCTCGGTGTGAATGAAATGAGACAGCATAACAAAACAGCTTCTCTCTCTTTGACTTGCTGAATAAAACCTGAACAACTGCGCAACATTAAGCTCGACCTAAAGTTCTAGTTCACGTAAATTAAAACTAAATTTGCAGTCGACTTTCAGTTTATCTCCTGTCATTCGATTATTCCTTACTCGACAGAAAATAGGGTCCACAAGTCTCTAGATGAGCATTTTAAATTTGAATAGGTTCAAAAATGAACAACCAGTTATATAACTTAAAAATGAAAAAAGGCCTGATTTTTGTGTCTCATAAGTGACCAAACTAAATCTAAAACGGAGATAATCTAATTTGACGTAACCCAAAAGGATGATGTTGGCATCTTAGAAGCCTTAAAAGTTAATAGAAACATACATGCAGTTAGTCCACTACATAAAGCCTGCAATAAATATAACTATAAAACTTAACAATCATCTAGACTGACAAGCAAAAGATTTCGATTGAATTCCAGCAGTATACCAGAAGCCTTCATCTTTTCCAGCTGAATCCAGGGTTGGAGGTTTTCCCTGCTCCTGAGCTGAGATGTTACTCCTGAGGTAGTAGGACAGGACATGGTATTTCTAGTAAAACCTCGTAATTGAGTTGACATGCTTTTAAAGCAATCTGAATAATACAGCAAGCACACAAGCTTCCAGCTCACCGTGGAGCTGGTGCAAACCCTCATCAATTAAACAAAGGCATTAAAACCTTTATGTGTCATGCAGCTGCACAAGGAAAGTGTGTATCACTGATTAAGTCTGTGAGGACGGCAGGGCGGTGAGTGGGCCTGGATGCCAGTCTTGGCAGGTTGGGGGAATCAGCGGAGAAATAGGCACATCCTTTCCTAAGCTTGTCCTTGCGCACACTTGCACCTGATCTGTGAGAAAGTCTCCAACCTACAGGGAGTCCCTCCAAACTACAGGGAGTCCCTGCACCCCTGATAAAAGCCAACAGCAGCACATTTCTATGCTCTGCTATGTCACGCTTTTCAACAAACTGAGATCTTTAATTACTGTTTGGTTGGGAAGTATACAGATGACTCAGCTGTTGTCGTCAGACTTTCAAACAGGGGAGAGAACTTTTAATAAATGCTTAAGGAAGTGGGTGCATTGGTGGAAATAATTTCTTACAACTCCACATCATTAAAAAAAAGGAGCCACTGACAGGCTTTGGAGAGGAGGCACAACTAATTAAACATTTTGCCGAAGAGGATCTTGTCAAAAGATTGGACAACTGTAGATTCCTCAGTGCCCTGCTTGATAAGTCTCTCCAACAATTTAAAAAAGAAACCATCTCCAGATGTTTTGTAGCAGCAGGGAAAGCCACACTTACTTCTTAGGATATTCTCTTGGTTCTGCAGATCACTCAAAAAGAATTCTGACTTACTCCAGTGAGTTTTAACCCGCATGGCACTGCAGGAAGTCTGAACTAAAGGCAACACACACAGAAGGCAAGAAACACGTACAGTCCCTGAATGCAGCTTGCTAAGCGCTGCCTTCTGCCACCATCTGGGAGTAGATTTCACATTTATAATCAGACTGTTCTCAAACAGATGCAGGATTGTTCTTTAGCCGTAAATGTGAGCTGAAAGGAAAATGATGAATTGAAACAACATTCTCCTAAATATTATGTTGCATATAATCATCTTCTTACTTACAATCATGCCATAACATGACTCTATGGATGGCATTGTGACTGAGTGAGCCCCTGACCTTTTGTCTATTGTGACTATTAGGTTGATATTTGTGGTTTTGAGTGAAAAGTTTCAGTAACTATAGGATGGGCTGTCATTAAATTTGGGTTTACCAGCAGGATGAATTTAATGGTAGAGCTGCAACACATCTGCATGTTAGAATTGCCACTGTGCATTTTAAATGTTTAGGAAATTTCCTTGCTGTTGTCATGTTTTTCATTAATTTGAACTATTTTTGTCCTGTTCTGGTGTTTCTATACTAGTCATACATCCAGCCCCACTGTGATAAACCAATGTGATGAAGACTGGAGGCAGCCAAATCCACTGTGCACAGGGAAGAAAGATAGAAGAGAATATGAATATAAGAGGATAACTGCCATGACTTATTCATTGATGAAAGGAACCCTGTTTTTTAATTTATGATCTTTTTAAATATAGCTCATGTGAATTAAATAAGTTATTGAAAATGGATGTTCCAACCTAGATTCAAGTGTATGCCACACACCTGGGCACATGCACACGCTGACCACAGGTGCTACAGAAATAAAATTGAATTGAATTGAAATTTGAATACATCCCAGCACTTTTACATGCACACATTCACAAACAGATACAAGTTAATATGTGCACACACACTGAATCTGTTCTTCAGTCTTGCTCCTGACTGACAACTTTATCATTTACTCTTGTAACACAAAAGCAAAAACTGTAGCTAGATAAACTGCTACTGAAAAAAAAAAAAAAAAACATTTGAACAATCTACAACAATTCATCACTGCTTATAATGGTTAAACAGCAGATTTCTCAAGAGAAAAATCATCACACCAAATGCTAGATAGTTTGGTCTCAAACAAAAAAAATCAAATTATTATAAATTAGGTTAGCCAGATGATAACAATGTGTCATTTGGCTAATTGATTCATTCATTCATTCGTGTGATTTGGCCGCAAAACTGATTACAACACATAACCCAAAACTTAATGTTGACTGAAAGGGACAATGGCCCAGAGCCTTATTAGCCTGCCCACAGAGGCCAGGGCACTCATGCTTTCTGTGAGATCAATGTATTTGAAATCCAAAACGTTGAATTAGTTGCAGAAATTAATACCTTCCTTTCCTTACCTTGCATGAAGCTTGTCAATGATCTTTATCATGCTTTACTCTTTCACTGGGCTCTTAACAGAGTCCCAACGGCCTGTTAATGTTTATTTCTTACCACTAAGCCAATATTGGATGATTCCGGAAGAACCTATGAAAGAGGATCCTTAAGGGATACACTGACAGGAAGTATTATAAAATGATCAATAATACCATTTTTACATGCAGGAAAACCTCCTCGAGTGACTCAAACTGTCTTTCATTTGTATTGAATATATATGTTTAATACGCTTTTATCTTCAATCTGCTGATTCTGCTCGACCTTAGTTGTCATTCAAGTGGAGAGGAAGACTCACCAAAGTAAATGACAGGAAAATATATAGTCAGTTAAATTGCACATTAAATTATGGAATTTCACAGCTCTCAGAGAGTTCGCGATACCCTTTAATCATGATGTTTAATAATGTAATGAATGTTTTAGAAGTATGACCATTAAAAAAAAAAGACAGCTTTACATCTAACTGGAAAAGACAGCACAAATATCAGGCCGGAGCTGATCTGGAGCTGAAATAGTAACCGTAACACAGCTCACAGAGGGCGGTACTTATTTTTTTATTCTTCAATATGTGATTAGAACCACCTGCAGTTCACACCGGCAAAACAAAGCAGCTGGTGGTGGACTTCAGGAGATGAAGGACTCCTGTTCAACCTCTTTTCATCAGGGGAGAAATGGTGGAGATGGTACAGGGGTATAATCACCTGGGTGTCCACCAGGACATCAAACTGGACCGGACCAGGACCTCTGCTGCTCTCTACAGGGGGCGCCAGAGTCAGCGTCTTTGCCTGCTGAGACTTCAGTCCTTCATGCTGCAGATGTTTTATGAGTCAGACCCAGACTCAGTCCTGGGGGTGGAGCTGGACCCCCTGCATGTACTCACAGAGAGCTGTTGTCAAAACTCTTCTCCATCATGGACGTCTCCCACCCCCCACACAGTGTTCTGGTTAGCTTCGGGAGCATATTCAGCCAGAAACTCAGAAAGACTAAGTGCTCCACTGAGCACCACAGGGGTCCCTTCCTGTGGCTATCCAGTTATACAATTTCTCTGCTTTATGCACATCTCCATTAGTACTCTGCTGTTAAACTACTGTTAACTTCTTTTCATTCAAGTTTACCTTTACACATTTACTGTTAAAATGTTAAATTACGGTTGTGGTTAATTTACTGCGAGATTACTGTCAATCTACCTTGCTCCTTTGCATTTGTGAATTCTTCTCTCATTTACTGTGTTTTTATTATTATTACTATTTCATAGTAGTTTTTACTTCTGAGTTTATTTACTTTGACTTTACTGACAGAGTGTTGCGTGATTGTAACAAAGCAGTTTCCATGCGTGGATCAAAGTGTTCTCTGATTCTGATTCTGAAATGGCAAAATGGAAAGTCTGCAGTCTGCACTGATTACTGGGCAGACCAACTGGAATATAAGCAATTAACTGAATTTTCTGTAGAGACAATACCTCACTACTGTGATTGCTCAGGCAAACCCGTTAACATCCTCCAGCTTTAGGGCCACAGCTCTGCACCACACATTGTACCACTACCAACTCATCATTTGCACCGTGTGTGCTGTGCCAAAGTAATGTGTCTGTAAATGGAGGCATAGAAGCCAAATTCAAAATTAACTGACCTGGAGTAGACCAGGGATATCTGCTGCTCCCAAGCACCAGAAGCTTTAAGAGAATCTGGACTCAGGAAGGTGCCAGGGAAACCATCTCTGTGCTGTGACTGCATAAGCTCCATCAGTTGTGCTGTCACCCTTATCTCTGCACCTCCATCTTCCTGTAGCTTCAACATTTGAAAAATAACTCAATGCAAATTCAAGTACACCCCCTCTCTTCTTCAGTAAGTTAGTAGTCAAGAAAGCCAGACTATTCAGAAGGATGAGGAAAATGAAATTCTTATGATTTCCTCCTTGGTTGTTGTATCCTTCATTTTGTCAGACAAGTGTAAGGTGATAAACCATGAGAAAAATAACAGATACTGATTTTTCTCTCTTAATGAGCTCTGTCACATGTTAATGGCAACAATTAGCATTTCTTAACTAACAGTACATTTCTATAACCACAAGTGAAGGTAGCTATTCTGTAACAAGAAACTAGTGCTGTCACCTACATACTAGATGTTTCTTATAATATAATTGTTGTGAGTGGCATAAGCACAAGTCATTACAGCAAAGGTAACTCCTAATAAAACTTTAAAATATCAATAGCATGTAGTAAAATGTAGTAATTTGATATCTTGCATATTTCCTGAAATGTCTCATCCAGCTATGATGTAATCATATTTAGATTTGCTTTTTGTTTTATAAAACAATTATTTCATTATTATTATTATTATTATCATACTTTTGCTTTGTTTAGTTTAGTTTTGACGTGTTTATAATCTAGACTGATATACTAAGCCTACCTTGACTTTGAATTTAATTGTCATTTGTATGCCATTTGCTTGATTAAATAAAGCTTAAAATATTTTTCCCCTCAAATATATATATATATATATATATATATATATATATATATATATATATATAATTTTTTTTTTTATTTATTTATTTTTTTTTTTTTTTCTGGCGAACTATTCTATATTGTGAATGGTACCTGTAAATGATTTTTAACCATGGATGTATTATAAGACCTTATAATACATCCATGTTTTTAACCAAAGACTCTTCCGCAAAGATATGCGTATATTTGTGCGCATTGAATTATGGGAAATGTGACCAGAAACGTCCAGGACACTTTATTATTTCTCCCTGTTACTAAAGTATGAGCATTTCAACTATTCTCTTTTTGCGGTTTAAGCTACATTCCTGAAACTTTTTTTTTTTTTTTTTTTTTTTTTTTTTAATAATAAACTGTTTGTTTTGAGGACTGTATTTCAGTTTCCCAAAGGTTTCCCGCTGCAGTTGTCGGCGCTACGCTCTGTTGAATTATCTCCCGCTTGTAAAGGCTCTGGCTCGGCTGGGTAAAGCAGAGCAACCCTCCCACCTAGCGGGGCAGCTGCGTGGCAAGAGCGGATTTAGCTAAAACCGTGTCAGGGGATCTGAATCTCATCCAGCGGGTCCGTCGTCAACGATGAGCGGCGCCGTGAATTTCAAGAACTGCGGCTCCCTGCTGGTGACGGGAGCCAGCCGGGGGCTCGGGCTGCAGATCGTCGACAGCCTGGCGTCTGGAGGTTTCTCACCGGGCAAGATTATAGCCGCGACCAGGACCCCCGGGGGCGACAAGGTAAACACCCCGCAGAGCTAACTTATCCCGCGGCCGTACCGTGGTGCTGTCAACGCCGTCATCCGGAGGGTAAATGTAGGTCTGCTGCTGGATAGTGACACGTCCATCGCAATTGAATACTGTGAAATTGTACCAGAAGCAGTCGCCATTACTCCTTAACCCCTTTAAAACCACGGGGATCACCGCCGCGCATGCGTATTTCAAATCACCGTGGCTAGTTTGAATTAGATGTTTGCAATCTGCACTTTTCAAGGATTTATAAAAAGAAAGTTGAGGAAAATTTTCTTCTCATAACACACAGCTTTAGGTATTTAATTACATGAGAATGGTAAATACTTGACAGATTTTGAAAGTTCTACTTCTCCTGGAAAAAGGGTGTAGATTATTTACACATAGGGCATTTTTTTGACACAATTATTGGCAAAAATAGACAAAAAAAGACCAGGCGTTTTAAATAAATATAGCTATTACTATGGTGCTTAAAGGGTTAACTGGGTATTTGTGAATGGAAAATGATGATACGATGTGCTCTTGACCCGCAGAAACTTCAGGAACTGGCAGACAAACATCCCAACATCCATATAGTTGCTTTGGGTAAGACACAGAAAAAAACAATGTTTGGTGTGTGTGAAAAATACAAACATATAAAGCTTTTGTTCATGTAAAGATAAAAAGAATATAAAAACACACATGGCTTTATATTCTAGATGTGAATGAATGAATCATTTTAATGTCATGTCTGGTCATCAACATAATCTTATGGGATTAATTAGGCATAATAATAAAAAAAGAAAAATCCTAAATGTATACAAACCAGTATTTTACAGTACAACATGTTGGCCTAATGCTTGTTTAAACATTAAACATATCAAAATAGTAAAGATCCTGTACAAGATGGAGATATTTAAAGTTTAAAAAGCACTGAAAGCATTTCCTGCTTATTGTATTGATTTATTTTCCTCACAATAATATATTATGTCATTTTCTTCCATTCATATTTGTTGATTTGCGGTGTTGATATGTCTCTGCCAGATGTGGTGAGCCAGGAGAGCATAGAGAAATGTGCAGAAGAGGTGGGCCGGCTGGTACAAGAAGAGGGTCTGAACTGCCTAATAAACAACGCAGGGATCAATGTGGTGGCCGACTTTCATTCTGTTACTGCAGAGAAGATGATAGAAAACTTCCACACCAATGCTGTGGCCCCTCTAATGATCACCAAGGTAATTTTTATGAGTAGATTTTGTGCTTCCTGTGGATTTGGATGTCGTGGATTAATCACATACTGACAAAAACGGTTTTGTTCAGAAGGTCTTTAAATCTCACTTCACCAGATAGTCAATAAAGACTGAGAAGAAACCACACTTCTGTTTCCTATAGTCAGCAGGAGAAGGACCCATGAGTAGTTAATTTCCTGAATGATACAAAGTGAAACAACAAGATGACCTTGATGGACAGAAGTAACAAAAAGCCTAGCCCTGAGCAGACTGCATTTCATAAATATTAATTAAAAGTCTGGTTTCAGTTGGCCTTAGAGTCCGGTGTGGACTACAGAGCAGCCCCCCGAGCTAGTAGAAATTTAGGCACTGATCAAGAGCATGCCAGCAGGGCAGATGCTTGCTGACAAACAGTTTGTTCCAAGAGAAGAACAGTCAACAAGGCCACACTGCAGCCCAAAGCTCCTCTATAATAACTGAGTGCGAGTGGAGGTAAATGAACAGTGAGTCACATAGAATAGAAACCTAAAACCACACCACTTGCTATGAGCTGGAACTTTAAAACATATTATATTCCACATTTTAACCCATCATTCACATAAGTGGACTAGTCTGTGACAAAATTAATCCACAACTATTTTGATTCTCCATTTTCCAGCATAAACAAGCTAAACTTCTGATGTTTCCAGCTTCTCATATTAGATTATTTTCTGCCTTTATTTGTCCTATTTAACAATATGCTAATTATAAAAAACAAACAATTTGAAACTATCACTTTAGGTCATGGAAAATTATGGAAATTTTTTACTACTTTGTGACATTTAATTGTCTAAATGATTAATCAGTTAATCAAGAAAATAACAGGCTGATTAAACTATTAAGAAAATTATTGTTAATTGTAAATATGTTTTCTGGTTTTACTGCTGTGGAAAAGTCTAGTTCCCTAGAGCCCTGAACACTGTTTGTTTTTCTGAAGGTCCATTTATGTTGCCAGAGAGCTGGTTGGTTGAGTCCCCTTTTTGTCAGATGTGACATGTAGAGATGTTTTGTTTTTTACCTGACGTATTTACTTTTAGAAAGACTTGTATGGAAAATTCGGGCCGTTTCTCTGTATGATAAAAATGCTGCCACCAGAGGGCGACACAAACCTTATCACTCCACACATACATACAGCGTGAGATGTGTTTTACCCTGACAGGGATAACACAAAATTCAATATTCTTTTTAACTAATGACTGTACATGTATACATTTGCTGTGTTGTCCTTATTTCAATGCGGTATACATGTATATTAATATTCTATATTGTTGATGTTGTAACATTATTCTTAAAACTACTGAATAAGAATATAACAGTTTCTCCAACGAATGGCACACCACGGTAATTGTAACAAGATTTAGCTCATTCTTGAAGCACTCATGTAAAATCTGTTACACCTTGACTTTCAAAGGTCTGATCATTAAAACCTTTTAGTTTGATTTTGGTCTGTAATGTATTTTTTCCCACCACTGCCAGGCCTTCCTGCCTCTGCTAAAGCAAGCTGCATCCAGGGGACAAGCAGGTGGCTCGGGGAGCATGGGCATCCAGAGGGCAGCAGTTATTAACATGACCTCCCTGCTGGGCTCAGTGGAGCTCAACTGGGGTGAGAGAGCAAACAACTTTAAATGGTACCCCTACAGGACGTCCAAGGTATTGTCACCATGGAGTGAACAAGTATGCTTGATAGGTTAAGCCAATTAATGAAATGTAGAAAATATCAGGTTCACCATTCAGCATTCCTGCTGATCATCTGCTGTGATATTGGATTAAAGCATACTGCAGTGTGTGGAGGCTTGCATTATGCTGCATGGTAAGTTGATTTGCTTGCCTTCTCAGAGTGCCCTAAACATGGTGACTCGCTGTATGGCTGTAGACCTGGAGCCTGATGGGATTCTTTGTATGGCTATACACCCAGGCTGGGTCCGCACTGACATGGGGGGGTCTGAGGTAAGGGCCTAGCCTGACTAACTCTTCTTTCTGCGATGCTCATGAAGAGCATAAGCTCTGATTGAAAACTGAGAAAATTGACTCTAGATTTTTTAAAAATGTATACTAGTGAGAAAAATGTTCTTAAGAATTGATTTGAGAAATATATATCAGCTGTTACACCATGGCTAGTGAAAAGTTTCCTGTCACAAGTGTCACAAGTGCCCTGGGTGATGAATATACAGTTTTATTGTAATTTCTCAGACATGCGTCTGAATAAAATGGTTTTGTGTTTATCTGACTCTTTCCAGGCTCCACTGAGTCCAGAGGAGAGCATTTCCTCCGTATTGGGTGTGGTTGGAGGACTGACTGAAAAGGATCATGGATCATTTCTGAACTTTACAGGAGAGGCATTGCCCTGGTGATAATGATCATCACAGTGATGAGTAAGATGATTATTAGCAGTATTACTTTATGGCTATTTAGTCAGTGATGATCATCTGTGACTATGCAAAGACGATGGTTAGAGTGCAGTGTTATTTCCTGATCTTCCTCTATCTGCTGGACAAAATCTTATATATTTCACCTAAATGCAACTTAATTATAGGAGAGCAACAATGTTCAATTAGTTTTAAGGGTGTTCATAAGAAGATGGGTGGAGTATGTTGTACAGCTTGTCTCATAGACTACATAATGCACTGTGTATACAATATGCTGTATCTAAGCTGTGTTCAAATTTAAATAAAATGTTACTTTTCTTTGATCTGGTTTACATCACCAAACTCAAGTGTCATGGCCACAAAAATGCCATGTTTAAAGGTATAATAAGTTTTCCTCATTAAAATGTCGAAAAATGACTAGTCCTATGTTTTTTTAGTTGAGCGTACTTACATTATCCCAAATGTTTCCAGCAATTTTCAAACCAAGAGAAAGATGTGATTTTAGTCAAGATGTAAGTCTTTTATTTGGTCGCCTGACAGTGGCCTTGTGGTTGTCTGCCAGAGTTGGACAAATTTCACGTTTCAACATACATAGATTTTGGTTGTATTCAAGTATGTATTGTGCCCCTGTTTACTTCACAAATTACAAACATTCCAAACAGATCGCTTAGATCATTACATGGTATCTTATTAGCTCGTTGCTACGGCCCGAAACTGTTAAATTCCCTAATTTAAAAATCTCAAAACAGACACTTGTAGCATTTAAGAAGCTTTATTAAATAGAGACTAACAGGAAATGCAGGGGAGCGAGGGGATGAAATGCTGCAGAGAGCCTGGCCTGGATTCAAACCTGAGCTGCTGCAGTGAGGACTCAGCCTTGTCTGGGGTAAGTATGGTACCAGGTGAGCTATACCAGAGTATCTTGAGTTCTTATTTTTGATCCTCTGAAGTACTTCAGTGACTTTGTGTTTTAAAACATGCTATACAAATGGAGCAATCATGGTTATTATGAGGACATTCATCCTCTAAGGCTCTAGGGTGAACTTTGACCAAGATATAAACCAGGAAGTTTTTTCAAAATATTTTTCTTCCTTATTCTTGAGGTGGTATGTTTGGGTTCTTCAATAACTCTGTCTTTGAGCCAGGTGACATGACATTGTGCCGTTAGTGTTGAAAGCATTCTTAGGAATATTTCCTCTTCCCCATTGTGTGTATCCCTGTCATCAGGCAAACCTGCAAAACAGATGCTGCAAGATAATGATAACAATGGAAACTTTTTAAGACAAAAGCCATTTAAAGTCATGACGCTGTCGCCTAGTTCCACCGTAGCTGTTACAAGTGGAAGAGAATTGAGTGTGTCCTATCATTGTAAGTTTATAACACCTATACCCGCAGCTGCTTTGCTTACAGTTAAATGATAAATGTATCAAACATCTATGCAAAGTACATTTACCAGCTAATGAACTAAACTTGTTGGATGTATTTATTATTTAAAAGTGCTATGGAAATGTCCACTGTGGTGTACAGCAGAGAAACAGTTTAGGCAGGAATCAGTGTAAGAAAGCAGCAGTTCTCGCATTACCTAGAGGCAAAGACATGGCTTATCACCAGCACACACAGACACACACAGTCACATACACACAAGTGCAATTATTTGACATATGTTTTAATCCCCTTTTTTCTGTGGAAGTTGTCTGATCTGAATACTTGGTATGCCTGTGTACAGAGGAATCTTTTAGAGGAGGAAAGCTGTAGATCAGGTCATGTGAAGCTCCCTCAAATGTCACTCCACTCTAATCAAACCAGTTTGTTCAGAATTGTGTGCAGAAAGTCATATGCTGGGCGTGTGTAGAGAGAGGACAAGAGAAGAGAGGGAGTGTGAGTAGAGTGCCCAAAACGGCAGAACAGTTAAATGATAAGGGGCTATTTTGAATTTCTCTTGTAGACAAGTTCTTTTGTGTGTGCGTGGCATTTTAAGAGCTCACAGCATGGATTTATAGAACGGGAAAATGTGTGCACATCTGAAGAGGAAGATGAGCTGAATTTTTCTTACTTGCAACAGGTAAATGTTCCTCTGTCTGAATGTCATTATGTGTTTGTTTATGATTCAAACGGAAAGCGGAAAGAACGTCAGCACACTAGTGAAGAAGATGTCTGTCTTTACCATTCACCAATCTTAAAATAAGTTCAGAGCTCATTCATGTGACGCTGTATAATAACTGACTTACTTACTGAATACTAACAACTAATTTGCTGATTTTTTTGCACATTTTCCTTATTGAATGAAGTGTGAGCATGACAAGGTTCTATTTTCTATATCCACAGAACTACTCAGATAATAATCTGGTCTTTACAGTATGTTCATTTTGACTTATAAAGTCTGAAAAGTCCTCAGTGAAAAAAACCCTCTTAGTATTTAGGCAGTGATCTTGCTCTGCTTTGACTGTAAGTCAGTGTGCCTTGCTGTTTTTGACCAAACAGCATTTCCAAGTATGTTTTTCTGTCTATCTATGTACGTGTTTGCATCTTGATTAATCTATTCAGTGTTCAGTCTGCAATAAGTCAGAATATTGTGAGAAACATCTGTCAGCTTCCCGGTGCCCAAGTTGTCATCTTGAAATTATTTGTTGTGTCACAGCAGCAAAAGAAAACTCAAAGCTCTTCTGCTTGAAATTATATGAAACAGAAGCAAATCGTACTTTTGTGGCTATACGTGTCTGCTGATTGACTAAAATAACTAATCACCTGATTATTTCATTATTTATTACTTTAAGTAAAAGTAAGGATGAGCCATTTACTGTCAGTTTCTGATGCTGGATACAGTACATACAGGTGTAAACTGAAACACACTCTCCTAAGCAGCAGTGTGTAAAGAAAAAGCACCATCAATCACCATGTCTTTGTCGCCTTTGTACCTTTCACATGACATGAGCATGCATTGTTTTTGACATTTGTCCTGATTGACTGTCCTGGACTTATGGCTCCTAGTTGTCAAGTGCAGCCCTAATGCCAAAGTAAAACTGCAAGCTAATGCTAATACTGTAGTTGCAACTCATTCATACTACTACTCATAGTGAACTAATACTCTGATTATGTGAATAAGCAGAAATCATGTATTGCTGATATTGTTACTGTTTCATTGTTGAAATTCCATTCTATGGCTGCCAGAGGGTCCACAAAGCCACCAGAAAACCCTATGGTGCTCACATGTATTCCTGTATTGCAGTCAGATCACATGGAGGCAGAGAGTCATGGTCACTCTGATGGACTATCCAGGTCCTGCGATGTTGCATTTTGCTGCTGGAGAGCTAAACATGCCGTTCTCAGACACGGTCAAGTACTGCATCCTGGGCATCTCTGTCACTCTCCTTCTGCTGGCTCTGGGCATCTTGGCCTGGCAGTCCTTCAGATGCTGCACCAAGAAACACGCCACATACACCCGGCAAGATACAGGTGAGTGAGGATTACTTTACAGTGCCAAAAAGTACGGCACAAGCTGATGATGCTTGTTGTCTGACCAATAAAGTAATTAGCAAATGCAAACTTGTGTCTGATTTTTACTCCAGTGAACAGTGATCAGCTGTACTCAGACGAAAATCCAACAGCAGCAGGAAAGTACTCAGGAGCTCCAAGTACAACGGTAAGAGGAGACAGAGACAAGATACATCCAAAACTGCAGTTCGGGTGAGGCCAGGTTTGAATGGTGTGGATAGAGAAACATTTTAATCTTATTTTCTTATAACATTTTCTTCATCAGATGTCTTAGAGTTCAAAGTAGCACCCATAATAAACAATACTAATCTTGACCAGATTTTCTTAACAAATCATAGCTCTGTGTGGTTAAGCGAAAATTAGAGCAAAGCCACTGTTGGAAAACTTGAAGGAAGCTGCTGCCTCTCAGCTGATATTCAGGGGCCAGTCCCTTATGCCTAAATGTGTATCTCAGCGTGGTGAATCTGAATTATGAGATGCGCGCTTTAAAAAAATGAGTCAAAGTAAAGGTATGGGTGCATTCAGCTGTGACTTACAAATTACACTCTTTAAATAACTCAGCAGTACAACATTTGCATGAGAAATTCAAATGTATGCAGTTGAGATGTAATATGTCAGCACTAATCTCTTTACATGCATGGCTGCTTTGTTATTGAGTGCATTGCTGGCATATACAATCAGTTAGGTTTTTATATTAGGTTTGCTATTGGATATATATGTCAGCAAAGTGGTAATGTAAGGTGGTAGGGAGCAGTTCAAGAATATTTTAATGAATATAGAATGGTGGAGAATATAGCATGTAGCAGAATAACATAGAAAGTAGAATATAGCAGAATAACACAGACAGGGATGTTTTCAGGTATGACAGCTGCAAACAAAACAAGGAATAAAAGGGACCTGTCCTGGAAAATGGTGATATACTAAGGGTGTCATCTGGCAGTACAAGATTATGTTGGACCTGAAGTGATTTTAAATCATTTTTAAGTCTGAAATGGTTACAACAGGACTCAAAACACCCTGTACCATAATATTTAAAAGTTCCTGGGAGGATGGGGAGCATTTGTTTTGGTCTGATATACTGGCGGTCCAGTGACGATCATTTACAGAACCTTTAATATACCATATATCATTTAATATACCATTAGTACAAGTGGAAAAAAGTTCACTCAGCTTCTTGCCTAGATTGAAGGCAATCTTAAGTGTAACTTCCTATCCTGACATTGTTGGGTGTAATAGCACTGTTAGGACAGCTGTGAAGTCAGGTTGGTCTTGTGTAAACCACAGGCTTGGGTAAGATATCTGTATTGACATTTTGCTCTTCTACATGGGAGATTTGTTCTGTACTTTTTATTAGAATAATCTTCCATTTCCTTCCTATATTGATTAATGTGTCTGTCCTGCTATGCTTAAAACGTAGTGATTGGAAAGAGAAAATAAAACTGGACTGTGAATGCACTGCTGTCACAGTACAGTTAAAGAAGGGGCTTAGAGCTGCATGTAGGTATCAATTTAATGCAACATCACAAGGTTCAACTATTAGCATCTACAGTATTAATGCAATTTATTTTTAATTTCACATTAATTGTGAAATATTGTATTGTATTGGTAGGTGTTATTGTTATTTTGTTCAGACCTTGCAGTCTGTGGAGAATGGAGATGTGCCAAATATGTAACAGTCTATGTACTTAAAGATTAATGAGCACACTTGTTCAAACAAAGGAGAGTTGGGACTTTTCACAATTCAAATAAAAGCTGGAGGTGTAGACTTGTTAACTAGAATGGCACTTAGTAGAGTGCATCCCTCAACCAAGGCCAAACAGTCCTACATGTCTGTCAGAACCAGATATTTATCTGGATCTGGGCCAAATTGTACAAACTCAACATCGAAATGGATGTTAGTGCCCTATCTTGCAATCATAAGGGAAGTAAAAATTCCTGAATCTTCCCATTAAACTCAACTGGTACCAAAATTGAATGGGTTTCTCCACGGCCCATCCCTCCACCAAGTTTGGTGGAAATTGGTTCAGTACTTTTTGCATAATTCAAACAAACAAACAAAGGATATGGTTTGTATGTGTTCATGCTTGCCAGGTGGCAGATGTCAGCACTGAGGTCCACAGGCTGAGTCGCTGTCTGTCCCAGGCCCAGTGTCCCTCCTCAGAATCCATCCAAGCAGTGGGGGATATAGGAGAGCAGGCCAACATTAAACAGGTATCAGACATTGCTGTATAATATAATCTGTATAGTCTAATAGTTTTTAGAGTTACACTGTATGATTTCCATCCAGAATTATCTTGTAAATTTCATGGCAGTACTTCATCATTTATTGTTTTGGCCAAAAAGTTTAATTTTATTATTTGTAGACTGATATTGACATTGATAATCATTTTACACTAACTGGAGATTATTTTTATTTTGGCGAGGTCTTCAATATATCACCTCACTTAACAGACACACGGATAGATCTGCTGTGGTGAAAATGACGAATCTGTGATCTGTGAGCACAGGAAGCTAAATATGTAAACACATATCACCAGATAACATGAACACCAGTTAAACTTTCACCTATGCCCAAACCAATCGCACCAAGGGGGAAATCAATCCAGGGTGCAGTTTTACCGAACTGAAGAGCGCATGCATGAAAGCACCCTTAGTTTAGCATTTTTTGGCTGCTGGACACCGTTCAGAATGTGTTTTGATGTGCAGGATGTTTCTTATTCTTGACAAATTCATTAACAAAATATAAACATGGAACATTTTCAAGCAGTATCAACATTAGCATCAGGTGCTTGGTGTACTCCCTAACACATGCTCTTGTACCAGGTCGATGGATCACTACGTTTCTCTGTCTACTATGACCAGCTGCAGTCCCGTCTGGTGGTCACCGTTTTGCAGGTGGAGGGGCTTCAGGAGCACAGCCAAACGTGCAGCCTCCAGCCATTTGTTAAGCTACGCCTCATGCAGGCAGGATTTGAGGGAGTGGATGTGGAAGGCTGTAAGGATGAGGAGGTAATGTTGTTTCCATTAGTTACCACATATGTCCCTCAACAAATGACATTATCAAATCAAGTACCACACATTTTAGTTTTTCTTTTTCTTTTTATGCTTTTCAGGCCCATTTTGATTTTAGGCCATTAAAATTACTGCATTTTACATAAACATTTTGTTTAAAGCAGTTTTAACAGAACCTAGGGCCCAATATTTAGTATTGGTATTTATGTACTATACCAAATATTTTGTATTTAGTAAAGTATATATAATATATTTTTAAATATATATATTTTTCCTATGTTGTTCAAAAATATGTTACACTGACCTCTTTTAAAACCTTGAGGCAGTGACTGTGTACTGGATGAAAGTAATATGGATTACTGCTGTGATCCTTTTAGGGTGAAGGGACATCGCCTGTTCTGTGGACAGTGCTGCAGGAGTGGCGGACTCGTGTTGTAAAAGGCAGCTGTAACCCTTTATTTGGAGATCAGTTCAGCTGTATTCTGCAGCAGAATAAAGATGAGCTACATAGCATCAACCTCAGGATGGAGGTCCTGCAGTACACATCTCTCACTCTCAGTAGCGCTTAAATCTTATTTTATCAGTAAGACTAGGAGATAGTCTGTGCCTCTTTACAGAGGTACTGCTTATTTTAATTGCACCAACAATACACTTCCAAAACTACAACGAATAAAACTACATGCAGTTTACATCAGGTCATACTGTACAGATTACAGCCACTGACCCCTACATAGAGTGTACTAAACAAAGTTTTGTTTTTTTTATTGTATGATTCTGTAAGCAAATTGTCTGCTGTGTGTGTGTGTGTGTGTGTGTGTGTGTGTGTGTGTGTGTGTGTGTGTGTGTGTGTGTGTGTGTGCGCGTGCATCTCAGGTGAGGGATTTTGATAAATTCTCCAGATACACTGTGTTAGGAGAGGTGAGGGTTCCTCTTGGACAGCTCAACATCTCCTATCCTCTGGAGCTAAAAGAGGATCTGCAGATACCCCAGAAGGTACAGTAAGACATTATGTGTATGTTCTCATCCTTCAGTTGAGGTAAATTAAGGAATCCTTTTCTTACACTTGCACTTTAATGAGTAGAGTATGTTAAACTAAATAATGTGTTTATGCTGAAATGTGCTGAAATGCCCTCTGTTTCTTTTACTTACTTTACTCAAAATGAATGTCAGGTTAGAACCAGGATGTATGTACTATTTCCTACATTAGAGGAATATCATTATTCAGCCACAATGACAAAACTGTGAGCCATACAAAACTGAATTTAAGTATAATTGGATAAAGGGGGAAAAAAATGACACTCGTGAGACACTGCAGCATCCAGCTTGTCTTATTGTAAATGGCAATTAAAATAAGTGGTAAACTTTGATCTTTCAAGTAGTAAAAGTTCTGGGGTACAATAATACTAACAATAATAATTGTACAGAAAAGAAAAGAAAAATAAAGAAAAGAAAAGACTGGGCAACTTAAACAAAAAATCAAGTATCAAAATTGTGGCTGAAAATTGTTTTTAGACTTGATTCTACTTACTAAAAGGCGAAATATATCTTTTAATTACAGTACTTATGATGTTCATATGCTGAAGTGTTTACCCTCTCACTTTCTGGACAGGATCTTGTAGGAGAGGTGCTGCTGTCTTTGAAGTTTCTTCCCACTTCTCAGAGGCTAGAG
The DNA here is from genome assembly GCF_046630095.1 of Trachinotus anak. Lineage (NCBI taxonomy): Eukaryota > Metazoa > Chordata > Actinopteri > Carangiformes > Carangidae > Trachinotus > Trachinotus anak. The sequence continues at coordinate 24,645,773 of NW_027273853.1, read as the reverse complement.
GTTGGTCTGCTAAAGGTCAAAACAATCCCCACTGAGATAAGCTCAGATGCAGGTAAATTACAGACATCTTCACAAAAACAAATGCACCAGTGGTCATACAGACAGAGTCTAAAATACACATACTAATTTGCCTTCCTTGTGTTATACAGCGCTGTACGCCAGGGTCAGCATCCAGTGCAATCAGTGCAGGCTGAGGTACCAAAAGACCTCTGTAGTGGCCCAGTGCCTGGTGACTGTCTTCAATGAGGTGCTCATGTTCTCCCTGCCAGAGTTTCCTGTGGAGCAGTGCAAAATTGTGGTCTCTGTCTATGAGACTCACACAAATAGGAAATCATCCAAACATCTGATTGGACAGTTGACTGTGGGAAAGGAGAAGGGTTCAGAAGACAATCACTGGAACTTGATGATGCGTTCAGTCCGCCAGCCAATAGCAAAGTGGCATGGCCTGCTCATCTGAGTAACAGCTCATAAACCCTCTTTCCTGCACTTTTTGGACGTCTGCACCTGCTTGTGTTTTACTAGAAGCATGTGATGTTCGTGCATCAGGCTGTTGAGGGATCTGCACCTTCATAAGTGAAGGCCAAACATCAATCCAGTCCCTTTCGCCTCTACAGTGGAGTGGAGTAATTGTTCACTCACATCTCTTCTTTTTTTCTCCTCAAATCTCATCATTTTGAAAGGGCTGTGAAATCTGACCTTTGCACTTCTTACTTTTGATGAAGACTACCTGAGTGTTGCACTGCGAATAACTGTGTCGTTACTGTATTATTTATCTTTAAGCTGTGCTGCTTTTTTGCCTGCTTTAAAAACTGTCAATTCCACATTATTAAAGCTTTATATTGAAACCTTGAATGTTCAGTTAATTGAGCAATTCAGTGTGAATTAGTAAATAGCTTGTATGTTACAAAAACCATATCGTTGGAATATTCATGGCTTGAGCCTTAAAACATCTTGAAAAGGAAATAAATTTCAATATAAAACCCTACCCAGAATAAGTGGGCTTATTTTGAAAAAGCAATGCATAACATAACACAATCTTCAATCTTACAGTCACTTAAATATATTCTTTATTTACTCATGGTTGGAAGCTGTGCTCTCTTTTTCAGGAACACCCGACTCACTCTCACAGCACATGTTAATACCTAATGTTGAGGTTTTTAGTTAGTTTGAGGTTGAAGGGTGTGTTTGCTTTAAGGGACTCACCATTGTAATTTCCTGCATTGATTTTACGACAGGCCCTTGCTGACACCTGTTGGTGTACCTTTGTGAAAACAGAAAACCTCAGAGTGGTACTTACACTGGTACAGTTACAGGTCACAGCATGTGTTAGTGTTTGAGGGGGAAATAGCTGAAATTATGGGTGGAACTAATGATGATGATGTGTTTTTTTTTCATTTTTGAATTAATCTTTTGGTCAGTAAAACGTGACTATATCAAACAAGAATATTCTGATTTAGATTTAATTTTTAAAAGTCGAATTAAGTGAATACAAATTCAGTTTATAGCCTAATGAATGCTAAGATTAGAAAAGCACAAGGTTGGTTTTACTAGATGAATTCCATACTATTTCAGTAATCCATAACTTATTTGTCAGTTCTGTGCTTTAAACCAAAATTAAGCACAATCATCTTAATGGAAGAAACAAGGATTATATTTGGCTTGTGTGAATACACTGAATACCACTATTGGACAAATCATTCCTTGGCAGAGCGAGAAAAACACCACTTGATCATTTCAGACCTCAGAAGAAGCTGCAAGCTCCATCTGTTCCATGCTATTTTGGCCATTTGTGAGTGTCCATCTATATGCTGTGCTTAAAAACAGCGAAAGCACCGCAATGTGGACAATATTTCAGTTTTCCAACTTCAGTGTCGCAGCGTGTATGTCCCCCCTGCGCCACCAGTTCAGGGCGCATGCGCGACAGTTTAAGCCATCGCGACGGGACCACTTGGCAGACAAGCCTTCAAAGGTAAACCGTCAACACACCAAAAAACAGCAAGATGTGCAAATGTTTTTATTAAGTAAAAATCAGTGATAACTACCAGAATATTCTCTCTCTCTCTCTCTCTCTCTCTCTCTCTCTCTCTCTCTATCTGTGTGTGTTTGTGTGTGTATAAAAACTGGAATCAAGCTTTAGTATTAGTATACTTAGTATAACAAAGTGAATTAGGACCTATTTAGGAAGCCATCTCATTGAGGGTAAAAGCTTGAGACAATTTAAGCTGTACTCTATGTTTATCCTTTCAACATATGTCTCATGCTGCTTCTGTGTGTTGAGTGTGTCAGAGCCATAGACTGTATGGTCGGAGCAGAACATAATGTCACAGTCATCATCAGCTGCTGCCTTTCTTACCTGATCCAGCAACACAAGAATTATCTTATCTCATCCAGAAAAAAGTGCAACCACAAAGTAGTACATCTACACATTAGATAACATTCAACATGTGATTAAGTAATCTTGTTATTTTAAGTGAAGTAACTGTCATGCCACTACTAGCCAGTTAGTTTTCCACTGGTAAAATAATCAGTAGCTACCATGAGTTTCCTCAGTTTTATAGTCAGCAAGGTCTTTTGTCTCAAATTGTCTCAGGAGACACCACTGGGCCATAGGTAAATATTAACTAGGAACATTGTATGTTTATAGATTTATGCTAAATTTAGTGGGGTAAATCTTGCCCAGGTGGCTCTAAATGATGATATTAATGATATTACTAGAGTGACCAAGTTAAGTCAGCTTTATTTATATAGCCCAATATCACAAATCTGCCTCAAGGTTCTTTATAATCAGTACAGAACATAACACTCTATCCCTAGACCCTCGATCAGGATAAAGAATGCCAAAAGACCCTTTTTAAGGAAAGGAAATTGAAAACACCTGAGAGAGAGCAGAGGAAGGAAACGCCTTCCAGGATGGACAGACAAACAATAGATGCTGTTCCTAAGCAAGATGAAATAAGCACATAGACAGCAATCTAAGAGCATCAAATGAAAAATTTATTTTTCAAGCATATTTCACATTTCACATATTGCACATCGGCAACAGCTGATCGCAGTGTGGTTTACTCAGCTGACTCTTTTCCCTAGAAAAAAAACAAACAACAAAAGCATGGTTTTCATGTGGTTCATTTCAGTCACTCTAAAGTGGCAGTAATTTTCTGCTGCCAGAGGAAGCTTGAATATTGTATTTGTTTACTAGACAGAATTGTATGTTTACCTTGCCAGAGTCACGGCTCTTGGCTCTCAGCTTGTTGACCTGGGACTCAGCGATGTCAGCACGCTCCTCAGCCTCCTCCAGCTCATGCTGGATCTTCCTGCACTTGGACAGATGAACATTGGCCTGCTCCTCCTGGAATACGATATATGGTAAATTGTTAAATTGTTCAAAATGTCAGTAAATATACTGTACATGAAATACACTGTCAAGTTCTCATTGTTTAAAATAAATGTTTTGCCCTTACCGCTTCCTCAGCCTGCCTCTTGTAGGCCTTGACCTTGAGCTGCAGCTTATCAACTAGATCCTGGAGCCTGGTAATGTTTTTCTTGTCCTCCTCAGTCTGTAATAGAAAATATTGATTTGCATATTTAAATGTTTTAATGGGAAGTAGTAGGACCAGTTGTATTCGATTGATTTATACTATACATGTGAAATGTGATTTCAGCTATACCTGGTAGGTGAGCTCCTTCACCCTCCTCTCATATTTGCGGACACCCTTGACAGCATCTGCTCCACGTCTCTGCTCAGCCTCAACCTCTGCCTCCAGGTCACGCACCTTCAGAAAACCACAAAATGTACTATATTTAGAATACATGTTTTTTGGATGTTTTCTCAGCTTTGTCCAATTGTGGAAATCTTAACATAATCATCTTACCCTAGACTCAAGTTTCTGGAGCTGCTTCTTGCCACCCTTCATGGCCAGATTCTCAGCTTCATCCAGGCGGTGCTGCAGGTCCTTAACAGCAACCTCCAGGTTCTTCTTCATCCTCTCCAGGTGAGCGCTAGTATCCTGCTCCTTCTTCAGCTCCTCAGCCATCATTGCAGCCTAGGAAATATAAAATTTGAATTAGAAATGTCATGGAAAAAACTGTGAATTTGGAGTAGAAAAGTAACCAAATGAAACTGAAACCTACATCGGTGATGGCCTTCTTTGCCTTCTCCTCTGCATTTCTTGCTTCCTGAACGGTGTCATCAACTTCGCTCTGGATCTGAACCAGGTCAGACTCAAGCTTCTTCTTGGTGTTCAGAAGGCTTGTATTCTAAAACATAAAAAAGAGTCACATTAGTCATCACATGCTTGGTTTTCACATTATTTAAAAACTCATTTTTTAATGATTGAAGAAATGAATATTTGTCCACCTGAGAGTGCAGAAGTCCAACACGCTCACTGGCGTCCACCAGCTCCTGTTCAGCGATCTTGCGACTTCTCTCTGTCTGTTCCAGAGCAGCTCTAAGTTCCTCAATTTCAGCAACCATGAGACCGTTCCTGCGCTCCACCATGGCAGCCTGTTCCTTGAGGTCATCCTGGGCTCTAACAGCATCATCAAGGTGCAGTTGAGCATCCTAGTGGAAGAAACATCAGGAAAATAGTCAAATCAAGTTGTAGGTCCACTCATTATACTGTAGTTTTTACAAAAGCACCAAGTCAACAATACCTTCAGCTGTGCCTGCACATTCCTCAGCTGCTTCTGGGACTCAGCAGCCTGGCGATTGGCATGGCTCAGCTGAATCTCCATCTCGTTCAGGTCTCCCTCCATCTTCTTCTTGATTCTCAAGGCATCATTCCTGCTCCTGACCTCAGAATCCAGAGTGCTCTGCATGGAGTCAATCACCCTCTGGCTGTTCCTCTTGATCTGCTCCATCTCCTCATCTTTTTCTGCCAACTTCCTGTCCACCTCACCCTTAATCTGGTTGAGCTCCAGCTGGACACGCAGTATCTTAGACTCTTCATGTTCCAGAGTTCCCTATTAATATCAAGAATAAAATATGTATTCAAGCCCTCAGACCTTCGACAATATACCAAAATATTTGTCCACAAATTGTATTTTTTTCTCCCCAGATAAAAAAAATTGTACCTCAGCTTCCTCAAGAGCTGTCTGGATCTCAGCCTTCTCTGTCTCCACCTGCTTCTTGGACTTCTCCAGCTCATGGATGCTCTTGCCAGTCTCACCAATCTGTTCAGTCAGATCTGAGATCTCCTCTGCAGAGAGATGCACGTATTTGATATCATTAAGACTTAAGATTTAAAATATAAATACTCTAACACGTATACAGATATGTTAAATACAATTTAACCACAGTGTAGTTAAACACTAGCAGGTAAGAACTCACGTTGCAGGTTCTTGTTTTCACGCTTCATGGTCTCCAGCTGATCCAGAGCTTCCTCATATGAGTTCTTCATCTTGAACAGCTCGGTGCCGAGAGAACGAGCCTCCTTCTGAGCTCCTTCAAGCTCTGCCTGACCCTCCTCATACTTTTGCTTCCACTCTGCCAGCACCTGTTATATAATTTATACAGTTGATTAAGTATTATTTAATATAGAGACAAATCATTTTACTTCTTTTTGATTATATGTCATGGTCACTGAAAGTAAACATTACCTTGTCAAAGTTCCTCTGCTTCTTGTCCAGGTTAGCGGCCAGTCCATTAGCCCTCTCCACATCAATCATGAGGTCCTCCACCTCACTCTGGAGCCTCTGTTTGGTTTTCTCCAGAGAGGCACACTTGGAATTCACAGCCTCAATCTGCTCCTCAGCCTCCTGAAGGCGCTGAGCCAGCTTTTTCCTATAAAAAAATGTGAAATTTGCCTGTCAATCCAAACCTTACATTTACAAATACCATTTTCCAGATATTTTTGCATATATGACATGCAAATAATTACATTTTTTTAATTACAAGACACAGAAGTGTAACTACACTGTACAGTGGTACATATTATAAAACAAATGCAAAGAAAATAATGTAATGTTTCATTAAATGTGTTTAAATGCAAGTATTGATACCAGTGATACCACTGTCAGTTGCACTGTGCTATAATGCTACACTTTAACTGGTAATTTTATTGTTTGAATGTTACTCACTTGGCCTCCTCAAGCTCCTCAGTGCGCTGGATAGCATCAGTTTCATACTTAGTTCTCCACTGAGCCACCTCACTGTTGGCCTTGGACATTCCACGCTGCAGCTCAGCCTTGGCTTCCTGCTCCTCCTCAAACTGCTCCCTCAGCAGATCACAGTCATGGCGGGCTGATTGCAGTCCATGGGCAAGAGCATTCTTGGCCTATGTAAGAAATAGAATTGAATGCACAAAATGTCTAAATCTCATTAAATGATACCAGGACACACTTCAAAATTTCCTTACCTTAACCTCCTCTTCAATCTGCCTCTTCAGCTCCTCAATCTGCTGAGTGAAGGCCTGTTTGCCTCTGGTCAGCTGGGAGACAAGAGCTTCTTTCTCTTCAATTTGACGGCCAAACTCACCTTGTGTAAAAATGATCATCAAACATTAGTTTGTGTTCATCTTGTCAGTCATACACTGAAAATAGCTGCCGTTTACTGCTGTTTTGTACGTACCATTTTCTGTCAGGAGACGTGCTTTCTGTGCACTCAAGTCATTGATCTGACGGACATTTTCATCATTCTTGGTCTTCAGTTCGCTAAGTTGGTCCTCAAGAGTACGGCACATCTTTTCAAGATTTCCCTTGAGAAGGAAAAGAAATCGAAAAGAAAGATTGTATGCCCAAATCCTTTGTTTATTATACTAATTCAAATATTTAATTTGTATTGAATGTATTATTTACCTTTGCTTTGGCAACAGCCTCCATGTTGCTGGAGAGGTCATCAATCTCCATCTTGTACTCGCTCTTTTCCTTTTCAAGCTTCTGCTTGACACGCTGGAGGTTGTCGATCTGCTCTCCCAGCTCAGCAACGCTATCAGCCTGCTTCTTGCGAAGAGCAGCAGCAGTGGCTTCATGCTGCAGAGTGGACTCCTCGAGGTCACGACGGAGCTTCTGGAACTCAGCCTCACGCTTCTTGTTCATCTCAATCTGAGCAGCAGTGGCTCCACCGGCCTCCTCCAGCCTCTCACTGATCTCCTCAAGTTCCCTGGAGAGGTCAGCCCTCTGCTTCTCAACCTTGGCACGAGCAGCACGCTCAGCCTCAATCTCCTCCTCCAGTTCCTCAATACGGGCCTATTGTGATGTAGATATGTTGCTTTTAAATCAGCATTCAATGTTAAAACACAAAATACTAAAGATATGAGCTAATGTTATATGTAAGACAATATATAAGTTACCTGAAGCTCCTTGATCTTCTTCTGAAGCTGAGCACCCATTGACTGCTCATCCTCAATCTTGCTAAGGAGCTGGCTAATTTCAAAGTCCTTCCTGTGAGAATAACAAAGTGCACAGTAAGAGTCAAGACAAGCAATTGAGTGTGTCAAGAAACTTCATGGTTGTTTTAAAAAATAGAGGAAAACTAATTCTGTTACTTTTTAAGTTTCTCATCAGACTGCTGCTTGTCATTCTCAAGGTCCATGATGGATTCCTGGGCCAGTTTCAGATCACCCTCAAGCTTTCTCTTGGCTCTCTCAAGGTCCATACGCAGCTTCTTCTCTTGCTCCAGAGAACCCTCAAGCTACATATTGATACAAATTTGTCATGATCATGTTCAGCAAAAATGTGGTCTTGTCTTGCCAACTTTGTAAGTGACTTTGTAACTCACATCATCAACTTGCTGCTCAAGCTTGGTCTTGGCCTTGGTCAGAGTGTTGACTTTGTCTTCCTCAGCCTGCAGGTCATCAAGAGTCTGCTGATGAGCCTCCTGAAGGGCTTTCTTCTCCTTGGTGAGCTTAGCAATGCTCTCATCCTGAGAAGCCATCTCTTCAGTCAGGTTCTTCACCTATGTTTGCAAGAAAGAAGTTGTTATTGAAAGGGTAATGATCCTGATTTTACTTGATCTGACAGATGTATTAATATTGACAAACCTTGTTCTCGGTGGCATGTTTCTCCTTCTCCACTTTGGCCAAGGTAAGCTCCAGGTCATCAATGTCCTTCTTGAGCTCAGAACATTCATCCTCCAGCTTTCTCTTCTTTGCAGTAAGCTCAGCATTGATTTCCTCTTCATCCTCCAGTCTCTCAGTTGTCTCTTTGAGTTTGGCCTCTAGCTGAATCTTGCTCTTGATGAGCCCCTCACATCTCTCTTCAGCATCGTTCAGATTCTCTGATTCCTAGTTTATTGTACGAGCATTTTATGTTAGCATCAATATATTATCGATGAAACATGAAAAATGACAGCCGTCTGTTCACGTGTACTTACGGATGCCACTTGGAGCTGCAGATCATTCTTCTCCTGCAGAAGAGACACCATCTTCTCCTCCAATTCCTTCTTCTTGGCCAGGGCAGCAGCCAAGTCACTTGTCATCTTCTCGTAGTTTTCCTTCATCTGAGCCAACTCCTTCTCAGTTTCCGCACTCTTCAGCAGAGGCTTGATCTTGTAGTACACCTTCATCCATGGCCAGTGCTTCACATTCATGAATGAGCGGACATTGTACTGGATGGTAAATATGGCCTCCCTGTGGACAACAAGTTGTATTGTTGTATTATATACAATGTCATCTTTAGTACTGCTATGTCATTTTTGTGTCAGAATAAGCTTTTTTCAACATGCCTCCTCTCCATCATCTTCACAAACTCCTTTCTCATGAGGTATCCACGGCAGAGAGCCTGAGTCATGGTGACCAGAGCTGCCAGTTTTTCGTCTCTCATCTCCTCAAGGGTACCCAGCAGACCAGCCTTGAAGAACACCTGAATAAAATAATAAAATGGACTTTTAGGTACCCCACATGGTTTAAGAGTTCTATGGCTAAGGTGTTTATAAATGGCACCCTGGTGGCTTCTCTACATTTACAGCACTTCTTCCTTGGTACATGCTCTCACTTTGCAAAACATAAATTCAAATTAGGCAAGTATTTTTTGAGTTTAATGCCAATGTACAACAAATTGACACAAAAGTGGGCAAAACAGACAAATAACACTCAATCTCTTTGGTAATTATACTCAAAACAAGTAACGGATGGTGCCTACCTTGGTGGTTCCAAATCTGTACTGGTCATGATCAATATCAATAGATCCAAGCAGCTTCTCTGCAGCCTTCTTGTTGTCAATGAACTGGCCCTCAGGGATGACGCTGGCATTCAGTACCTTGTACCTTTTTATGAGAATTTTGTGATCATTGTCAGCATTTGTCTTGTAGTTTCTGTTTAACATTAGAAAACTTTCAAAATCTATTCATGGTACCTCTGTTTGAAGTCACCATAGAGGATTCTGCTGGGGAAACCTTTCCTGCAGATTCTGATACCCTCCAGCACACCGTTACACCTGAGCTGGTGGATGACCAGGAAGTTCTCCATCAGACCTGTAGAATAGAGATTTTACAATTGCCTTTGTGAGCAAATAGTTATTCTTCATCTTGAATCAGCATAAATCCAAATAAACCATACTAACAAAACAAAACCACCCCTCACAGACTGATATAAATAAATATTATTTTATGTATGTACCTGGAGTCTTGGACTCATTTGGAATCAGGCAGCGCACAAAGTGAGGATGGGTGCTCCTCAAGTTAGTCATCAGCTTGCCCAAGTTCTCCTGTAGTTAGAAAATAGTAATTCTTGTCATTAAATCTTGTATGTTTGCGTATAAGTTGAGATGTGATGTTATTTCTCAGTTTACAATATTAAAGCTTACCCTAAACTGTGAAGACACAGTCTGCATAGAGCCACCCTTCTTCTTGCCTCCCTTCTTGCCACCTCCGGTCTCTGAGAGTTTCAAGTACAAAGGTTTTGTTAGACTTAACATTCACAGGGACATATGTAACATTTAGTTAAACATATACAGTGCATGCAATCTTGAAATATGTTTTTTTATTTTTACTGTAATTAATTCTGTATCATACCCTCAACAACAGGAGGATACAGGCTAGCCAGCAGTTTAACTGAGGACTTCTGGTACAGCTGCACGACAGAATCATTCAGCGGGTCCTTGTTCTTGTCCAGCCAGCCACTGATATTGTAGTCCACAGTACCAGCATAATGCACCAGGGAGAAGTGGGCCTCAGCCTTGCCCTTGGCGGGCTTTGGCTTCTCAAATGCGTTACATTTGCCAAGATGCTGGTCATACAGCTTATTCTTGAAGGATGTGTCAGTGGCCTTGGGGAACATGCACTCCTCTTCAAGGATGGAGAAGATTCCCATGGGCTTGATGAAAGTGTAAAGAGATATGTTATGAAGTGAAAATGTCCGTGCACATTGAGAACAATTACTTGCAACAGGATCACAAAATTAATGCGTACCTTTTCAATCAGCTCAATGCAGGCAGCCAAGTCCATGCCAAAGTCAATGAACTCCCAGATAATACCCTCCTTCTTGTACTCCTCTTGCTCCAGGACGAACATGTGGTGGTTGAAGAACTGTTGCAGTTTCTCATTGGTAAAGTTGATGCACAGCTGCTCCATGCTGTTGAACTGTGAGGGGACAGATAATTAGTCTAATCTCTCAAAGGCAATAAGAAGGATTCTGTCCTGTGAAGTATTGGATGCTGAATTGCAGGCAATGAAGCTTACGTCAAAGATTTCAAAGCCGGCAATATCCAGCACACCAATGAAGAAATTCCTTTGCTGCTTAGTGTCCAGCATCTGGTTGATACGGATGACCATCCACAAGAACATCCTCTCATAGATAGACTTGGCCAGGGCAGTCACTGAGTTCAGCACCTAAAAGAAAAGAGAAAATATTTGTTTTGACTAAAGCTGCATTAAACATAACCGTAGACACATAGTCCCATTATACAGAGGTCTCGGCAAATACGTTATCAAATAATTCTTTGTTCACATATCCAGCATGCACCGAAAAACGTTAGCGTTTATTTTGTTTCTGTTTCTCCACTAACATCCAAACAAATTCTTTAGCCTGATGGACACTTTACTATTGTCCGCAGCTAGGTGCTAATGTTATCTACCCTTTCATTCTTTTGCAGCTAGCCGCTTAGGGTTGATAAAACTATTTGTAGTTAAAAGTTGTATGTTGCAATTGAGTCAATTAGGAGAGCAGAGCTTGAGATTTGAGCATTAATTGCAGACTGATTTTATGTGGTTTTGTCAGTAAAGAGTTCCTTAGATCTCATTTACCTGAGGTACAGTCTGTCCCTTGGTGACAAACTCATTTCCGACCTTCACTCTGGGATAGCACAGAGCCTTCAGCATGTCAGCAGAGTTCAGACCCAACAAGTAGGCAACCTTGTCAGCATCTGAAAGCAGTTCAATCATTTACATTTAATACAGACAGTGGGTGATGGTCCACCATGATATAACAGAAACCAATGTGATTAAGAACTTACTGCAGTTATTTGCACATTTTTCACTTTGACATGACACTAAATACTCACCCTCAGTGCCATCAGGCTCAGCCTGCTCCTCACGCTGCTTCTGCTTGAACTTCATGTTACCATGGTGAATCACAGCACCAGTCATCTTGTAGATGCTTATCTTCTCCTCACTAGTGAAGCCCAGGATATCAATAGCATTCTGTTTTCCACAAAACATAACCACTTTAGAAAATGCATTCATGAGATCTCTTTTGATATCACAGTAAATGCATTCTATTTATTGAAAAGTTTCAAAAATAAAAATCACTCACATCAGTGGCTTCCAGCTCAACTTTGTCATCAATGCTGGCCACAGTGATCTGACCCTGGCTGATCATGGGGAAGTCGTAGGGGTTGGTTGTGATGAGTGATGCCTCTGGAGATCAAAAAGGGGGACAATTTCAATAGATTGTTTTAATGAAACCTCTAAGTACATTTAACATTGGGAAGCAACTCAGTCTACTTACCAACCAGCTCAGGTTTGTGGTTTGTCATCATCTGGTAGAAGATGTGGTAGCCTCTCTCATCAGGAAGCTGGAATGACACTCTTGACTTCTCCAGCAGATCTGCAAATGTTGTTCATAAATCACAACCAGGGCCATTCTCAATTCCAGTCAATTATTTTTGCTATGAGGATTGTTACTTACATGTCTCAATATCAGCACTAGCCAGTTTGCCAGTTGTGCCAAAATGGATTCTGATGAATTTACCCTGTTTGGAAGAGAGGAAATGTTAACGTCTCATCACTTGGGCATCATGCAAGAAGAACATTTTCTTGAAGAAATCACCTGATACTTACAAAACGGGAAGAGTTGTCATTCCTCACAGTTTTGGCATTACCATAGGCCTCCAGCAGGGGATTGGCTGCAATAATCTGATCCTCCAGTGACCCCTGTCATCCAAGTATATAAATTCTATCAGAAAAAGGTTTCTCTTCTGAAAGTATATTCTATTTTCAGAAATCTTGTTATCATAACATACCTGTATTTTGCCTGCTGCTTCCTTCTTCTTGTCTCCCCCAACTGAGATTGTGGCAAAGTACTGGATGACACGCTTGGTGTTCACAGTCTTTCCAGCACCAGATTCTCCACTGGGTATAAACAAGGTCTTATCAGAATTTGATCAAGATATTTGAATACATTAAAAAAAAAGTCAACAAATGTGAAACTTACGTGATCAAGACAGACTGGTTCTCCCTGTCTGTTAAAACAGAAAATAAAACATTGACCATGTATTTCTGCAACGGAAATCTCATATATAACAAATTGTACATTGTTAAGTTAAGGACGTACCAGTAAGCATGAACTGATAAGCGTTGTCAGAGACAGAGAAGATATGGGGTGGAGCCTCCATACGCTTCTTGCCTCTATAGGCACTCACAACTTCAGAATCATACACTGGGAGCCACTTGTAGGGGTTCACGGTGGCACAGAACAACCCAGAGTAGGTCTGAAAGTGATCATGGAGATGTAACAGTTAACTCCATGTTTCCTACAAGTATAGTCAATTTCAGTATTTATGTTTGATCATCTGGCAGATTGGCTTACGTAGATCATCCATGCTGCATAACGCTCTTTGAGGTTATACAGGACAGAGGCTTCATTGAGATGGGTCATCATGGCCATGTCCTCAATTTTGTCGAACTTGGGAGGGTTCATTGGAGAGACGTCATCTTCTTTAACTGTCCTCTCCTGCAACAGGACATTGATCACGATGAGAACTGACCACATTTAACTCCTATTTGAAACTGATTTTATGATACAAACCTCCTGAGTGTCCAGGACTTTGACGGTGACTTTGCCACCTTCTTTCTTGATGATTGTTCCCTTCAAGTAGAGCTCTTTGGCATCAGCCACATAGCAGGCAGACTTGGCATCAAAGGGTTTGCTTTGAGCCTCGATTCTCTCCTTCTCTGGCTTACGGAGGTAAATGGCAGCTTTGCCATAAACGGCCATCTCTGCGTCCGTACTCATGGTGGCAGCTTACTTCTGTGAAGCAATAACAAATAGGAGTGATCTTACTGATCTGTGTCAAAGCTGCTGTCTTCAGCTCATGTGATTCAAAAGCCCGGTATAACTAAGTTCAACGACAGACTTTATTTAACATACAGCATCTCTATTCAATTGATGTCTGTCTTCCATCACAAATTACTTAATCTTTGCTGAGTTAATAGTGATAAGATTAACTCTGAGTTTTGACCCAATTTTGCTAATCAATTCAACATTTCACACAAAAAAAATACAATTTAAAAGAAATTGTTCATACCTGAGCCTCTCTCTGTCGAAATCCTTTTATATTCCACAATCCTGTTTAAAATATATCATACATTTTCAGTAAAAGAAAAAAAAAATTCAGAGCAAAGATTTGTTGAACAAATATATTGCTAACTAATTAATATATTTTTTTAAATCCTACATAATGAAATTATTGAATTGCTCCAAAACACATAGAAGATAAACATACCACAAGCAGGGGTCCTCAAGGTTCTTCTACCACACACCACTGCATCCTCTTGGACTCCTTATATTGGGTGTGACTTGCTTACACAGCAAAAGTTAAAAATGGCAGACATGCCACTTATGGAGTGGATAAGTTTAAGTTGGCATACATCGAAGCATGTGATGTGCTAGTATACCACCTACCAACAGTTTTTTTGATAAATATATATTAAATTGATAACTTATATATTTTTAGGGTATCATATCAGCACCATGGAATAAAAATACAAATGGTACAGGTACACCAGAGACTGTGATATTTTTACCTGACTTATAATTATGACAGATTTTATTCACCTTAAGTATTGCATTTCCTCTGACTAAGTCCCATGGGTGCTTTGGTCATGATTAATTTTGTGTCAACAATGAATAATTTTCAGCTGCATTTTATCATTTCCCATGTTATACATGGATGAAAGATCAGACGTGCTTAAATTTTAGTCATTACTTTGTACACAGGCTCTGTCGTAGCTCATGGCCCACTCAAGTTTAATGAGCATAACCCCAGTTCAAAGCATCTTTATAGCCTTCAAGTCTATTTTCTGCCTTTTTACGAGCGTAAATTCTTCCATTTAAGAGTGTTACTCTTTTGGTTGGGAGATGGCCCAGTTAAACAGTACTTCATTGCTATTCTCATTTGATTTTAGCTAAGTACCAAAGTTGACCAAAGTTTTCCTCAACTTCTCCATTGCCAACATATTTTCTTTGGTAAACTAACCCCATTAATGTATGTTTGTTATACTTAAGTAGAGAATTTTGGTAGCATTGTTTTCCAGCAGCCCAGGAGCTCTGGGACAATAACATATTAGTGCCAAGGGGCTGTTACACCATTTTACCAACTGCCAAATTCACAATTAGATTGATGTACCCATGAGAGAGTATAAGTGTATGATAGATGACAGATGAAAATATCTGGATTCTAAGCATATTTCATGTTTCAAATAATGAAGACAATGTGTACCTCTTTCAGAAGAACAGAGGGAACCTTAATAGGATAGCAACTATTGTATGTGAAAAACAGAGTAACATTTTCAGTTTTAATATTTGAGCTCTCCTCTAGAGAGACTGAGGGTGGGTCATCCATTATTTGAAATAAGTTGTTTTAATACTGCGCCAGCCATGGCCAAGCTGTACTTTAAATAGTAAATGAAAGCAAAGAGTAATCATTGGTGTGAAATGACAATATAACACAAACCAATCAAAAATAATTAACAGATGGTGCAGTGAAGCTCCAGGAATGCTGTGCGACAGAAGTTTTTAACATTTTTTATATATTTAGACTTGACTCAAGGTCACCATAGGAATCCATTGTTGCTGCCATGAATCCAAGCTGACAACAGCTGTGCCACAGGGTCAGGCTAGGTTGTGATGCTTGGACATTACAAAATGTTTGCATATTGAGAACATGATCACTAGTTTCTTTTAGCACCAGGATCTCAAATGTTGGAGGATTATACTGTAGGTAATTGATCTCTAAAGTGTTCAGGGAATAAATGGCACTCCATTTAATGGGAGCTATAACAGCTAATATTTTTTTTGCTTTATAAACAGTATGCATACTGGATGTGACAGATAACTATTCAATTATTGAAGAAAGATGATTTTTATAAAACTTAGTTTCCAAGGTTTCACGTTACTCTAATTCAAATGTTGAAATTTGTCTCACAGGGGGAACAATCTGGTGAAAATTATGGAGACATTAATCTAGGACCATTAATCATTAAAAAGACCAGAGAGGTTCTCTCAGTTGCCATCTTTCTCTGTTTGTTAATATCATAAAATCATGTGCCGCAAGATCGTGGTGCAGACTATCCTTTTGGAACATCACATTTCACCTATTGTTTGGTTACCATTAAATGATTCATGTATTTTGACAGCTTTTGTTCAAAATGCATCCGCACCAGCAACACCCAGAGCCAGAGGCATTTTGTTTTCGGGTTTGTCCGTAAGTCCGTACACCCATCCGCCCGCCTCCAATATCTGAAGGAACTTCTTCGAATTTGGCACAAATATGCACTTGGCCTCAAGGATGAACTGATTAGATTTTGGTGGTCAATGGTTAAAGGTCAAGGTCAGTGTGACCTCACAGATAATTTTTTAGCCATTACTCTAGTCTTCACACAGCAATTATGACCAAATTACACAGAAATTGGTTAGTTTTTTAAATCCAAAGTGATTTTGTTGCAGAATGACACCATAACATTAAACAAGCACAACAACAATCAATAATGTAAAGGCACTATCAATAAGAAAAAAAGGAATAATGTAAAGCAGGAAAATCCTTGAAACAGTAACAGTTTATTTTCTAGGCTACTTTCTCTCTTATCTCATAGAAAAACAGTGATCTCAGAGTGTGGAGACTGATAATTCTTCAAATGGATGGCATATGCCTTCTGTTGACTGTTCCCGTCAAACACTTCAAACAAAAAAAAGACAAAACAATTCTTTCCACTCTTCACCTTCTGTAGCTGGGTGTGTTATGATCAGGGCCAAAAGAAAGCACTTGAGACCTGATTTGGGGATGCCAGAGTTACTTGGGCTGTCTAGCTGTTTAAGTGTTGCATCCTCCAGATATTGAGAATTCACCTTGAATTAAGCCAACGATTCATACATGTTGTCAAAGTTTCACATGGGGATTGCAGTGACATGTGCCAGACACCGTTTCCTTTCTCCTTAACCACTTTGGCCCTCTTGATAATGAAATCCCTTGTGGCTGTCCTCTCACTTGTCTGTGCTCAGGATGTTTGTATATTGGATGAATGCTTTAGCAGTTTTTCCATACCGCATACCTCAAAAGTTGATTAAATGGTTACACCAGATAAGTATTTGTGGTCATTGTTAACTTTAAAACAGCCCATACCTGCACATCAAAAACAGTATTCAGCACACTTTGTGAACAAGGAGTTCAAAATGACACAAAAAGCAATTTAAGATAAAAATCAATTTTATTGTCGTATATTTCACATCATATTATATGATTAGAAACAGCCCATCAACTGGAGTGCTTTACTCAGCTGCTTCTTTTCCCTGTAAAAAAGTAAATATATGAATAGTTACATTATGTATTTAAATACATACACATCACACAGAACATGTAGAGGTTTTGTTTGTTATTAATATTACAAAGCTTAAAACAATAATGGCATTTTTTTATTCATGACTTCAAAAATCAATCTGCTGGATTAGAAGGATTTTATATGTGTATATATATATATATATATTACTGTACATATTTACCTTGCCAGAGTCACGGCTCTTGGCTCTCAGCTTGTTGACCTGGGACTCAGCGATGTCAGCACGCTCCTCAGCCTCCTCCAGCTCATGCTGGATCTTCCTGCACTTGGACAGATGAACATTGGCCTGCTCCTCCTGGAATACAATATATAGCACACATAATAACATAGTAAAACAATACATAGCAATGGTAATAAGTTCTCATTGTTTAAAATAAATGTTTTGCCCTTACCGCTTCCTCAGCCTGCCTCTTGTAGGCCTTGACCTTGAGCTGCAGCTTATCAACCAGATCCTGGAGCCTGGTAATGTTTTTCTTGTCCTCCTCAGTCTGTAATGGAAAATATTGATTTGCATATTTAAATGTTTTAATGGGAAGTAGTAGGACCAGTTGTATTCGACTGATTTATACTATACATGTGAAATGTGATTTCAGCTATACCTGGTAGGTGAGCTCCTTCACCCTCCTCTCATATTTGCGGACACCCTTGACAGCATCTGCTCCACGTCTCTGCTCAGCCTCAACCTCTGCCTCCAGGTCACGCACCTTCAGAAAACCACAAAATGTACTATATTTAGAATACATGTTTTTTGGATGTTTTCTCAGCTTTGTCCAATTGTGGAAATCTTAACATAATCATCTTACCCTAGACTCAAGTTTCTGGAGCTGCTTCTTGCCACCCTTCATGGCCAGATTCTCAGCTTCATCCAGGCGGTGCTGCAGGTCCTTAACAGCAACCTCCAGGTTCTTCTTCATCCTCTCCAGGTGAGCGCTAGTATCCTGCTCCTTCTTCAGCTCCTCAGCCATCATTGCAGCCTAGGAAATATAAAATTTGAATTAGAAATGTCATGGAAAAAACTGTGAATTTGGAGTAGAAAAGTAACCAAATGAAACTGAAACCTACATCGGTGATGGCCTTCTTTGCCTTCTCCTCTGCATTTCTTGCTTCCTGAACGGTGTCATCAACTTCGCTCTGGATCTGAACCAGGTCAGTCTCAAGCTTCTTCTTGGTGTTCAGAAGGCTTGTATTCTAAAACATAAAAAAGAGTCACATTAGTCATCACATGCTTGGTTTTCACATTATTTAAAAACTCATTTTTTAATGATTGAAGAAATGAATATTTGTCCACCTGAGAGTGCAGAAGTCCAACACGCTCACTGGCGTCCACCAGCTCCTGTTCAGCGATCTTGCGACTTCTCTCTGTCTGTTCCAGAGCAGCTCTAAGTTCCTCAATTTCAGCAACCATGAGACCGTTCCTGCGCTCCACCATGGCAGCCTGTTCCTTGAGGTCATCCTGGGCTCTAACAGCATCATCAAGGTGCAGTTGAGCATCCTAGTGGAAGAAACATCAGGAAAATAGTCAAATCAAGTTGTAGGTCCACTCATTATACTGTAGTTTTTACAAAAGCACCAAGTCAACAATACCTTCAGCTGTGCCTGCACATTCCTCAGCTGCTTCTGGGACTCAGCAGCCTGGCGATTGGCATGGCTCAGCTGAATCTCCATCTCGTTCAGGTCTCCCTCCATCTTCTTCTTGATTCTCAAGGCATCATTCCTGCTCCTGACCTCAGAATCCAGAGTGCTCTGCATGGAGTCAATCACCCTCTGGCTGTTCCTCTTGATCTGCTCCATCTCCTCATCTTTTTCTGCCAACTTCCTGTCCACCTCACCCTTAATCTGGTTGAGCTCCAGCTGGACACGCAGGATCTTAGACTCTTCATGTTCCAGAGTTCCCTATTAATATCAAGAATAAAATATGTATTCAAGCCCTCAGACCTTCGACAATATACCAATATATTTGTCCACAAATTGTATTTTTTTTTCTCCCCAGATAAAAAAAATTGTACCTCAGCTTCCTCAAGAGCTGTCTGGATCTCAGCCTTCTCTGTCTCCACCTGCTTCTTGGACTTCTCCAGCTCATGGATGCTCTTGCCAGTCTCACCAATCTGTTCAGTCAGATCTGAGATCTCCTCTGCAGAGAGATGCACGTATTTGATATCATTAAGACTTAAGATTTAAAATATAAATACTCTAACACGTATACAGATATGTTAAATACAATTTAACCACAGTGTAGTTAAACACTAGCAGGTAAGAACTCACGTTGCAGGTTCTTGTTTTCACGCTTCATGGTCTCCAGCTGATCCAGAGCTTCCTCATATGAGTTCTTCATCTTGAACAGCTCGGTGCCGAGAGAACGAGCCTCCTTCTGAGCTCCTTCAAGCTCTGCCTGACCCTCCTCATACTTTTGCTTCCACTCTGCCAGCACCTGTTATATAATTTATACAGTTGATTAAGTATTATTTAATATAGAGACAAATCATTTTACTTCTTTTTGATTATATGTCATGGTCACTGAAAGTAAACATTACCTTGTCAAAGTTCCTCTGCTTCTTGTCCAGGTTAGCGGCCAGTCCATTAGCCCTCTCCACATCAATCATGAGGTCCTCCACCTCACTCTGGAGCCTCTGTTTGGTTTTCTCCAGAGAGGCACACTTGGAATTCACAGCCTCAATCTGCTCCTCAGCCTCCTGAAGGCGCTGAGCCAGCTTTTTCCTATAAAAAAATGTGAAATTTGCCTGTCAATCCAAACCTTACATTTACAAATACCATTTTCCAGATATTTTTGCATATATGACATGCAAATAATTACATTTTTTTAATTACAAGACACAGAAGTGTAACTACACTGTACAGTGGTACATATTATAAAACATATGCAAAGAAAATAATGTAATGTTTCATTAAATGTGTTTAAATGCAAGTATTGATACCAGTGATACCACTGTCAGTTGCACTGTGCTATAATGCTACACTTTAACTGGTAATTTTATTGTTTGAATGTTACTCACTTGGCCTCCTCAAGCTCCTCAGTGCGCTGGATAGCATCAGTTTCATACTTAGTTCTCCACTGAGCCACCTCACTGTTGGCCTTGGACATTCCACGCTGCAGCTCAGCCTTGGCTTCCTGCTCCTCCTCAAACTGCTCCCTCAGCAGATCACAGTCATGGCGGGCTGATTGCAGTCCATGGGCAAGAGCATTCTTGGCCTATGTAAGAAATAGAATTGAATGCACAAAATGTCTAAATCTCATTAAATGATACCAGGACACACTTCAAAATTTCCTTACCTTAACCTCCTCTTCAATCTGCCTCTTCAGCTCCTCAATCTGCTGAGTGAAGGCCTGTTTGCCTCTGGTCAGCTGGGAGACAAGAGCTTCTTTCTCTTCAATTTGACGGCCAAACTCACCTTGTGTAAAAATGATCATCAAACATTAGTTTGTGTTCATCTTGTCAGTCATACACTGAAAATAGCTGCCGTTTACTGCTGTTTTGTACGTACCATTTTCTGTCAGGAGACGTGCTTTCTGTGCACTCAAGTCATTGATCTGACGGACATTTTCATCATTCTTGGTCTTCAGTTCGCTAAGTTGGTCCTCAAGAGTACGGCACATCTTTTCAAGATTTCCCTTGAGAAGGAAAAGAAATCGAAAAGAAAGATTGTATGCCCAAATCCTTTGTTTATTATACTAATTCAAATATTTAATTTGTATTGAATGTATTATTTACCTTTGCTTTGGCAACAGCCTCCATGTTGCTGGAGAGGTCATCAATCTCCATCTTGTACTCGCTCTTTTCCTTTTCAAGCTTCTGCTTGACACGCTGGAGGTTGTCGATCTGCTCTCCCAGCTCAGCAACGCTATCAGCCTGCTTCTTGCGAAGAGCAGCAGCAGTGGCTTCATGCTGCAGAGTGGACTCCTCGAGGTCACGACGGAGCTTCTGGAACTCAGCCTCACGCTTCTTGTTCATCTCAATCTGAGCAGCAGTGGCTCCACCGGCCTCCTCCAGCCTCTCACTGATCTCCTCAAGTTCCCTGGAGAGGTCAGCCCTCTGCTTCTCAACCTTGGCACGAGCAGCACGCTCAGCCTCAATCTCCTCCTCCAGTTCCTCAATACGGGCCTATTGTGATGTAGATATCTTGCTTTTAAATCAGCATTCAATGTTAAAACACAAAATACTAAAGATATGAGCTAATGTTATATGTAAGACAATATATCAGTTACCTGAAGCTCCTTGATCTTCTTCTGAAGCTGAGCACCCATTGACTGCTCATCCTCAATCTTGCTAAGGAGCTGGCTAATTTCAAAGTCCTTCCTGTGAGAATAACAAAGTGCACAGTAAGAGTCAAGACAAGCAATTGAGTGTGTCAAGAAACTTCATGGTTGTTTTAAAAAATAGAGGAAAACTAATTCTGTTACTTTTTAAGTTTCTCATCAGACTGCTGCTTGTCATTCTCAAGGTCCATGATGGATTCCTGGGCCAGTTTCAGATCACCCTCAAGCTTTCTCTTGGCTCTCTCAAGGTCCATACGCAGCTTCTTCTCTTGCTCCAGAGAACCCTCAAGCTACATATTGATACAAATTTGTCATGATCATGTTCAGCAAAAATGTGGTCTTGTCTTGCCAACTTTGTAAGTGACTTTGTAACTCACATCATCAACTTGCTGCTCAAGCTTGGTCTTGGCCTTGGTCAGAGTGTTGACTTTGTCTTCCTCAGCCTGCAGGTCATCAAGAGTCTGCTGATGAGCCTCCTGAAGGGCTTTCTTCTCCTTGGTGAGCTTAGCAATGCTCTCATCTTGAGAAGCCATCTCTTCAGTCAGGTTCTTCACCTATGTTTGCAAGAAAGAAGTTGTTATTGAAAGGGTAATGATCCTGATTTTACTTGATCTGACAGATGTATTAATATTGACAAACCTTGTTCTCGGTGGCATGTTTCTCCTTCTCCACTTTGGCCAAGGTAAGCTCCAGGTCATCAATGTCCTTCTTGAGCTCAGAACATTCATCCTCCAGCTTCCTCTTCTTTGCAGTAAGCTCAGCATTGATTTCCTCTTCATCCTCCAGTCTCTCAGTTGTCTCTTTGAGTTTGGCCTCTAGCTGAATCTTGCTCTTGATGAGCCCCTCACATCTCTCTTCAGCATCGTTCAGATTCTCTGATTCCTAGTTTATTGTACGAGCATTTTATGTTAGCATCAATATATTATCGATGAAACATGAAAAATGACAGCCGTCTGTTCACGTGTACTTACGGATGCCACTTGGAGCTGCAGATCATTCTTCTCCTGCAGAAGAGACACCATCTTCTCCTCCAATTCCTTCTTCTTGGCCAGGGCAGCAGCCAAGTCACTTGTCATCTTCTCGTAGTTTTCCTTCATCTGAGCCAACTCCTTCTCAGTTTCCGCACTCTTCAGCAGAGGCTTGATCTTGTAGTACACCTTCATCCATGGCCAGTGCTTCACATTCATGAATGAGCGAACATTGTACTGGATGGTAAAGATGGCCTCCCTGTGGACAACAAGTTGTATTGTTGTATTATATACAATGTCATCTTTAGTACTGCTTTCATGTCTATGTCATTTTTGTGTCAGAATAAGCTTTTTTCAACATGCCTCCTCTCCATCATCTTCACAAACTCCTTTCTCATGAGGTATCCACGGCAGAGAGCCTGAGTCATGGTGACCAGAGCTGCCAGTTTTTCGTCTCTCATCTCCTCAAGGGTACCCAGCAGACCAGCCTTGAAGAACACCTGAATAAAATAATAAAATGGACTTTTAGGTACCCCACATGGTTTAAGAGTTCTATGGCTAAGGTGTTTATAAATGGCACCCTGGTGGCTTCTCTACATTTACAGCACTTCTTCCTTGGTACATGCTCTCACTTTGCAAAACATAAATTCAAATTAGGCAAGTATTTTTTGAGTTTAATGCCAATGTACAACAAATTGACACAAAAGTGGGCAAAATAGACAAATAACACTCAATCTCTTTGGTAATTATACTCAAAACAAGTAACGGATGGTGCCTACCTTGGTGGTTCCAAATCTGTACTGGTCATGATCAATATCAATAGATCCAAGCAGCTTCTCTGCAGCCTTCTTGTTGTCAATGAACTGGCCCTCAGGGATGACGCTGGCATTCAGTACCTTGTACCTTTTTATGAGAATTTTGTGATCATTGTCAGCATTTGTCTTGTAGTTTCTGTTTAACATTAGAAAACTTTCAAAATCTATTCATGGTACCTCTGTTTGAAGTCACCATAGAGGATTCTGCTGGGGAAACCTTTCCTGCAGATTCTGATACCCTCCAGCACACCGTTACACCTGAGCTGGTGGATGACCAGGAAGTTCTCCATCAGACCTGTAGAATAGAGATTTTACAATTGCCTTTGTGAGCAAATAGTTATTCTTCATCTTGAATCAGCATAAATCCAAATAAACCATACTAACAAAACAAAACCACCCCTCACAGACTGATATAAATAAATATTATTTTATGTATGTACCTGGAGTCTTGGACTCATTTGGAATCAGGCAGCGCACAAAGTGAGGATGGGTGCTCCTCAAGTTAGTCATCAGCTTGCCCAAGTTCTCCTGTAGTTAGAAAATAGTAATTCTTGTCATTAAATCTTGTATGTTTGCGTATAAGTTGAGATGTGATGTTATTTCTCAGTTTACAATATTAAAGCTTACCCTAAACTGTGAAGACACAGTCTGCATAGAGCCACCCTTCTTCTTGCCTCCCTTCTTGCCACCTCCGGTCTCTGAGAGTTTCAAGTACAAAGGTTTTGTTAGACTTAACATTCACAGGGACATATGTAACATTTAGTTAAACATATACAGTGCATGCAATCTTGAAATATGTTTTTTTATTTTTACTGTAATTAATTCTGTATCATACCCTCAACAACAGGAGGATACAGGCTAGCCAGCAGTTTAACTGAGGACTTCTGGTACAGCTGCACGACAGAATCATTCAGCGGGTCCTTGTTCTTGTCCAGCCAGCCACTGATATTGTAGTCCACAGTACCAGCATAATGCACCAGGGAGAAGTGGGCCTCAGCCTTGCCCTTGGCGGGCTTTGGCTTCTCAAATGCGTTACATTTGCCAAGATGCTGGTCATACAGCTTATTCTTGAAGGATGTGTCAGTGGCCTTGGGGAACATGCACTCCTCTTCAAGGATGGAGAAGATTCCCATGGGCTTGATGAAAGTGTAAAGAGATATGTTATGAAGTGAAAATGTCCGTGCACATTGAGAACAATTACTTGCAACAGGATCACAAAATTAATGCGTACCTTTTCAATCAGCTCAATGCAGGCAGCCAAGTCCATGCCAAAGTCAATGAACTCCCAGATAATACCCTCCTTCTTGTACTCCTCTTGCTCCAGGACGAACATGTGGTGGTTGAAGAACTGTTGCAGTTTCTCATTGGTAAAGTTGATGCACAGCTGCTCCATGCTGTTGAACTGTGAGGGGACAGATAATTAGTCTAATCTCTCAAAGGCAATAAGAAGGATTCTGTCCTGTGAAGTATTGGATGCTGAATTGCAGGCAATGAAGCTTACGTCAAAGATTTCAAAGCCGGCAATATCCAGCACACCAATGAAGAAATTCCTTTGCTGCTTAGTGTCCAGCATCTGGTTGATACGGATGACCATCCACAAGAACATCCTCTCATAGATAGACTTGGCCAGGGCAGTCACTGAGTTCAGCACCTAAAAGAAAAGAGAAAATATTTGTTTTGACTAAAGCTGCATTAAACATAACCGTAGACACATAGTCCCATTATACAGAGGTCTCGGCAAATACGTTATCAAATAATTCTTTGTTCACATATCCAGCAAGGACCGAAAAACGTTAGCGTTTATTTTGTTTCTGTTTCTCCACTAACATCCAAACAAATTCTTTAGCCTGATGGACACTTTACTATTGTCCGCAGCTAGGTGCTAATGTTATCTACCCTTTCATTCTTTTGCAGCTAGCCGCTTAGGGTTGATAAAACTATTTGTAGTTAAAAGTTGTATGTTGCAATTGAGTCAATTAGGAGAGCAGAGCTTGAGATTTGAGCATTAATTGCAGACTGATTTTATGTGGTTTTGTCAGTAAAGAGTTCCTTAGATCTCATTTACCTGAGGTACAGTCTGTCCCTTGGTGACAAACTCATTTCCGACCTTCACTCTGGGATAGCACAGAGCCTTCAGCATGTCAGCAGAGTTCAGACCCAACAAGTAGGCAACCTTGTCAGCGTCTGAAAGCAGTTCAATCATTTACATTTAATACAGACAGTGGGTGATGGTCCACCATGATATAACAGAAACCAATGTGATTAAGAACTTACTGCAGTTATTTGCACATTTTTCACTTTGACATGACACTAAATACTCACCCTCAGTGCCATCAGGCTCAGCCTGCTCCTCACGCTGCTTCTGCTTGAACTTCATGTTACCATGGTGAATCACAGCACCAGTCATCTTGTAGATGCTTATCTTCTCCTCACTAGTGAAGCCCAGGATATCAATAGCATTCTGTTTTCCACAAAACATAACCACTTTAGAAAATGCATTCATGAGATCTCTTTTGATATCACAGTAAATGCATTCTATGTATTGAAAAGTTTCAAAAATAAAAATCACTCACATCAGTGGCTTCCAGCTCAACTTTGTCATCAATGCTGGCCACAGTGATCTGACCCTGGCTGATCATGGGGAAGTCGTAGGGGTTGGTTGTGATGAGTGATGCCTCTGGAGATCAAAAATGGGGACAATTTCAATAGATTGTTTTAATGAAACCTCTTAGTACATTTAACATTGGGAAGCAACTCAGTCTACTTACCAACCAGCTCAGGTTTGTGGTTTGTCATCATCTGGTAGAAGATGTGGTAGCCTCTCTCATCAGGAAGCTGGAATGACACTCTTGACTTCTCCAGCAGATCTGCAAATGTTGTTCATAAATCACAACCAGGGCCATTCTCAATTCCAGTCAATTATTTTTGCTATGAGGATTGTTACTTACATGTCTCAATATCAGCACTAGCCAGTTTGCCAGTTGTGCCAAAATGGATTCTGATGAATTTACCCTGTTTGGAAGAGAGAAAATGTTAACGTCTCATCACTTGGGCATTGTGAGAGAAGAACATTTTCTTGAAGAAATCACGTGATACTTACGAAACGGGAAGAGTTGTCATTCCTCACAGTTTTGGCATTACCATAGGCCTCCAGCAGGGGATTAGCTGCAATAATCTGATCCTCCAGTGACCCCTGTCATCCAAGTATATAAATTCTATCAGAAAAAGGTTTCTCTTCTGAAAGTATATTCTATTTTCAGAAATCTTGTTATCATAACATACCTGTATTTTGCCTGCTGCTTCCTTCTTCTTGTCTCCCCCAACTGAGATTGTGGCAAAGTACTGGATGACACGCTTGGTGTTCACAGTCTTTCCAGCACCAGATTCTCCACTGGGTATAAACAAGGTCTTATCAGAATTTGATCAAGATATTTGAATACATTAAAAAAAAAGTCAACAAATGTGAAACTTACGTGATCAAGACAGACTGGTTCTCCCTGTCTGTTAAAACAGAAAATAAAACATTGACCATGTATTTCTGCAACGGAAATCTCGTATATAACAAATTGTACATTGTTAAGTTAAGGACGTACCAGTAAGCATGAACTGATAAGCGTTGTCAGAGACAGAGAAGATGTGGGGTGGAGCCTCCATACGCTTCTTGCCTCTATAGGCACTCACAACTTCAGAATCATACACTGGGAGCCACTTGTAGGGGTTCACGGTGGCACAGAACAACCCAGAGTAGGTCTGAAAGTGATCATGGAGATGTAACAGTTAACTCCATGTTTCCTACAAGTATAGTCAATTTCAGTATTTATGTTTGATCATCTGGCAGATTGGCTTACGTAGATCATCCATGCTGCATAACGCTCTTTGAGGTTATACAGGACAGAGGCTTCATTGAGATGGGTCATCATGGCCATGTCCTCAATTTTGTCGAACTTGGGAGGGTTCATTGGAGAGACGTCATCTTCTTTAACTGTCCTCTCCTGCAACAGGACATTGATCACGATGAGAACTGACCACATTTAACTCCTACTTGAAACTGATTTTATGATACAAACCTCCTGAGTGTCCAGGACTTTGACGGTGACTTTGCCACCTTCTTTCTTGATGATTGTTCCCTTCAAGTAGAGCTCTTTGGCATCAGCCACATAGCAGGCAGACTTGGCATCAAAGGGTTTGCTTTGAGCCTCGATTCTCTCCTTCTCTGGCTTACGGAGGTAAATGGCAGCTTTGCCATAAACGGCCATCTCTGCGTCCGTACTCATGGTGGCAGTTTATTTCTGTGAAGTAATTGCAAATAAGAGTGATCTTACTGATCTGTGTCAAAGCTGCTGTCTTCAGCTTATGTAGCTGAAGAGCCCAGGATCAATGTATGCAATTTATTAATTAATATATACTATATCTCAATTTTAATGTGACAAAAATGACTTCATTTGTGTTTTAATAGTGATTAACACTAACTAGATTTTATTTTATTTATTTATTGTATTAAATAGTTCACATAATATACATAAAAGTCAAAAAACAGTTGTACCTGACCCTCTCTCTGTCAAAAGTATGTTCCACAATCCTGTTAAAAACATTGCACAAAATTTCAGTTATAGAGAAAAGTTTTAAAGCCAAGATTTGTTGAACAAATATATTGTCAACAAATTGGTATTTTAATGATGTGTAATAATGAAAATGTTGAACCAAAGTACATAAAAGATAAGCCTACCACAAGCAGGGGTCTTCAAGGGTCTCCTACCACACACTGCTGTGTCCTCTTGGACTCTTTATATTGGATCCGGATTGCGTACACAGCAGAAGTTAAATATGGGACACATGCCAAATGTGGTGTGGATAACAGTAAAAGGCATAGGGCAGACAAGGCAGACATCCACTGAAATGTGTAGTGCCAGTAGATACACCTTATTTGCATTTCATAAAGGCCAATGTCTGTGTTCCATTTCTGAACAGGTTTTTCAAGACATGGCACTTTAAGGTAAAATATCATTGTAAAAGAAATAGCTGTATAAGCACCCTTAATATTCAAAGTGGTTGTATGAACACTAAATTTCTCATGCACTAATGAAAGAACAGATGTTTTAATTGTAATTAATCCAGCTGTCTACATAGGCTATGTAGTTCCCCTTTCAGTCATACTTTTCCTGCAGTGTGAGCTACTTCACTGAAGCCTCCTCTTTGTATTTAACATGCTTAAGTTCTCCCTTTTAAAAACTAGTCAGTCAATTCATCCCATGCCAGATGAGAATATATTATTTAATTTGTGAAATGGACAAATGTTTGAATAAATGTTTGAATGACTTCAGAAGAATCACCAGCTGCTCAGACACTTTGCACCCTCTGTCAGTGTATTTCGTACAAACCTTCAGATGCTCAATATCTGCCACCTATTTACCGACCATTTTCTTCATGAGGGATTATTTACATGTGTTAATTACACTATTAGCCTTAGGCAGTGTGATTTGAATCCCTCCAAACAGGAAACAGACAAAATTTGCATGTAAAATCATAGTTGGAATTCAAGGCAGTTTACTTTGAAGGCTTTTCAGACAGAGCTAGTAATACGTTGAGAACACATATAGTTAATAATAACTTATATTTACATCTTTACTTTACATTGATCAATTTCATCATGTGTGAAATTTGTTAAAACTAGGGGTACATCCTTATTTTCAGTCATTGTGGGAAAAAGAAGCATCAATAAAGAAAATGTTTAATTAATTGAAAATGTTGATTCTATACACATCATACTCTATAACAGTGCTATATACTTTACTCTGGTCTTAAACATTAGAGTACATAATTTCACCACAGCATGAGTTTTATAGGTGCTCTACCACACTCACAGACTTGAACTGGAATCCTTGCATTGAATGTGTTTAGCTTACAAAGCAGAAGTTAAAAACGGGACACATGCCAAATATGGTTAGGACGACAGCTGATGGTTACATGAGTTTAACATTTGTTGCGGGTACATCCATCTTATGTTTCAGGTTGCCATCAGCAGAGACAGATCCTGAATTTGTGATAATCTGTGCTTAAAATAGGTATTTTTAATATAGGCCCTTTGACAAAATTCTAATTCAATGATTTTGTGGGATTATTTTACTTTTAATTAAATTATTTTTTTCAAAATAATTAATTTGTTTGATTAAAATAAAATAAATCAATGTATTAATGAATTCTAAATATGATGTGAAATTGTTAATAATAAGTAATCATTCATTATTAAAACAATTAAGATGTAATAGTTTCACAAGAAATAAAAAATGAAAAATATACAAGCATTGCTTGTGAAGTGTAAGAGATATGTCTGTGGTATTCACACTCATATGTCAAGCTATTAACACTTTAACTGACTCTGCAGACATAGCATCAAGTCCATTTCTGGCTCATGCACATCACTGGACTGTGAAGGTCAACCTCACTCTGGTAATTGAGCAATATAATTTTTCCATGTCATAGGCAATAGTGTTAAACTTGCACTGCACTTCCAAAATACTCAGAAAATGTTCAAATTAAACTTTCCACTAATAAAATAACATGTTGTAATGTGCAGTGTGACAAATCCCCATGTACTCGCTGTTGGATGTATGATCAGGACACTCTAAAACAGCTGTTATAAAACAGTTGCAGCAGTGTCATATTTGATTAACTCCTTTACCATGAGATACAGATGTATGAAGTCAGGCTTGTTCACTGTTGGCTTTGAGGTGTGCCTGATTGATATAATTGTTATTATTATTCCATGTTTACTGATCAGTTTGCCCTCTACCTTTTTTATGAATACTTGATGTAATTGGATTTAATAAATTGTAATTGTGATTTAATATATTGAGATCTTGTAAGGAAGTTAGGGTTAACGCTTAGAGATCCAAGCCAAATCTGCGTGTTCATTGTGTGAGTTTGGAATACCAGAGTTATTATGTTGTCTAAGTCTTGCCTGTGGCCTCTCTGAAAATTTATGAATGAACATCGATTTTGGATTAGGTAATTTATCTCTTTGCCCATTTTCCACATTAGAAGTAAAGTGGTTACTTTTGGAGCTTATTATATTATTATTATTATTGGGCTTTTTGTGCCTTTATTATAGATCAGTGGAGGATGACAGGAAAGGGGGTAGAGAGAGGAGAATGACATGCAGGAAAGAGTCAGACCGGACGGGAGTCGAACTTGCGACTGCCTGCCAAGAGCGTCTTGTGCTCACGTGGTACCACCCTAACCACTCGACTACCGAGCCGCCCCTAGCTTGTTATTTTTTGCCATGGTTTTCATTTAAACATTACAAATTATTCAAAACTCACATTAGCAACCTTTCATGAGAAGCAAAGAGATGAAAGTAAAAGACAGGAATTTAAAAGACAGCGTGATCTTTATTTTGTCAGCATAAGTTATATCATATTATATGATCCAACATAGCGAAACATTCAGTGTGCTTTACTCAGCTGCTTCCTTTCCCTGCAAAAACAGAGAAATATTTTGTGTGAGTGAGAGTTCAGGGCTTTAAAAAAATATAGATAGAGTTAAAGCTTTAGGGGATAATCAATCCTGATCTGATCTGATTGATTTTTTTTTTTTTTTTTTTACTATTTAATCCTAATATTATGTAAACAGAATATAACACTGTGAAGTATTTGTTCAAATATAGTGACATATATATATAAAATAATAATGACAGCGGTTTGGTAATTTTTCAACAAACTGAAATATTTACCTTGCCAGAGTCACGGCTCTTGGCTCTCAGCTTGTTGACCTGGGACTCAGCGATGTCAGCACGCTCCTCAGCCTCCTCCAGCTCATGCTGGATCTTCCTGCACTTGGACAGATGAACATTGGCCTGCTCCTCCTGGAATACAATATATAGTACACATAATAACATAGTAAAACAATACATAGCAATGGTAATAAGTTCTCATTATTTAAAATAAATGTTTTGCCCTTACCGCTTCCTCAGCCTGCCTCTTGTAGGCCTTGACCTTGAGCTGCAGCTTATCAACCAGATCCTGGAGCCTGGTAATGTTTTTCTTGTCCTCCTCAGTCTGTAATGGAAAATATTGATTTGCATATTTAAATGTTTTAATGGGAAGTAGTAGGACCAGTTGTATTCGATTGATTTATACTATACATGTGAAATGTGATTTCAGCTATACCTGGTAGGTGAGCTCCTTCACCCTCCTCTCATATTTGCGGACACCCTTGACAGCATCTGCTCCACGTCTCTGCTCAGCCTCAACCTCTGCCTCCAGGTCACGCACCTTCAGAAAACCACAAAATGTACTATATTTAGAATACATGTTTTTTGGATGTTTTCTCAGCTTTGTCCAATTGTGGAAATCTTAACATAATCATCTTACCCTAGACTCAAGTTTCTGGAGCTGCTTCTTGCCACCCTTCATGGCCAGATTCTCAGCTTCATCCAGGCGGTGCTGCAGGTCCTTAACAGCAACCTCCAGGTTCTTCTTCATCCTCTCCAGGTGAGCGCTAGTATCCTGCTCCTTCTTCAGCTCCTCAGCCATCATTGCAGCCTAGGAAATATAAAATTTGAATTAGAAATGTCATGGAAAAAACTGTGAATTTGGAGTAGAAAAGTAACCAAATGAAACTGAAACCTACATCGGTGATGGCCTTCTTTGCCTTCTCCTCTGCATTTCTTGCTTCCTGAACGGTGTCATCAACTTCGCTCTGGATCTGAACCAGGTCAGTCTCAAGCTTCTTCTTGGTGTTCAGAAGGCTTGTATTCTAAAACATAAAAAAGAGTCACATTAGTCATCACATGCTTGGTTTTCACATTATTTAAAAACTCATTTTTTAATGATTGAAGAAATGAATATTTGTCCACCTGAGAGTGCAGAAGTCCAACACGCTCACTGGCGTCCACCAGCTCCTGTTCAGCGATCTTGCGACTTCTCTCTGTCTGTTCCAGAGCAGCTCTAAGTTCCTCAATTTCAGCAACCATGAGACCGTTCCTGCGCTCCACCATGGCAGCCTGTTCCTTGAGGTCATCCTGGGCTCTAACAGCATCATCAAGGTGCAGTTGAGCATCCTAGTGGAAGAAACATCAGGAAAATAGTCAAATCAAGTTGTAGGTCCACTCATTATACTGTAGTTTTTACAAAAGCACCAAGTCAACAATACCTTCAGCTGTGCCTGCACATTCCTCAGCTGCTTCTGGGACTCAGCAGCCTGGCGATTGGCATGGCTCAGCTGAATCTCCATCTCGTTCAGGTCTCCCTCCATCTTCTTCTTGATTCTCAAGGCATCATTCCTGCTCCTGACCTCAGAATCCAGAGTGCTCTGCATGGAGTCAATCACCCTCTGGCTGTTCCTCTTGATCTGCTCCATCTCCTCATCTTTTTCTGCCAACTTCCTGTCCACCTCACCCTTAATCTGGTTGAGCTCCAGCTGGACACGCAGGATCTTAGACTCTTCATGTTCCAGAGTTCCCTATTAATATCAAGAATAAAATATGTATTCAAGCCCTCAGACCTTCGACAATATACCAATATATTTGTCCACAAATTGTATTTTTTTTTCTCCCCAGATAAAAAAAATTGTACCTCAGCTTCCTCAAGAGCTGTCTGGATCTCAGCCTTCTCTGTCTCCACCTGCTTCTTGGACTTCTCCAGCTCATGGATGCTCTTGCCAGTCTCACCAATCTGTTCAGTCAGATCTGAGATCTCCTCTGCAGAGAGATGCACGTATTTGATATCATTGAGACTTAAGATTTAAAATATAAATACTCTAACACGTATACAGATATGTTAAATACAATTTAACCACAGTGTAGTTAAACACTAGCAGGTAAGAACTCACGTTGCAGGTTCTTGTTTTCACGCTTCATGGTCTCCAGCTGATCCAGAGCTTCCTCATATGAGTTCTTCATCTTGAACAGCTCGGTGCCGAGAGAACGAGCCTCCTTCTGAGCTCCTTCAAGCTCTGCCTGACCCTCCTCATACTTTTGCTTCCACTCTGCCAGCACCTGTTATATAATTTATACAGTTGATTAAGTATTATTTAATATAGAGACAAATCATTTTACTTCTTTTTGATTATATGTCATGGTCACTGAAAGTAAACATTACCTTGTCAAAGTTCCTCTGCTTCTTGTCCAGGTTAGCGGCCAGTCCATTAGCCCTCTCCACATCAATCATGAGGTCCTCCACCTCACTCTGGAGCCTCTGTTTGGTTTTCTCCAGAGAGGCACACTTGGAATTCACA